>NC_090769.1:501762-579262 GCF_036898095.1 Palaemon carinicauda | reverse complement strand
GCGTCTGGAACCTATCTACCGCGATAAACGAGGGTTCACTGTATATATATATATATATATATATATATATATATATATATATATATATATATATATATATATATATCTAAAGTAGGAAGATGTGATGTAGTTCTAAGGGAAAAGTATGGGAAATATGTCTGGGTAATAAGCAAAGCTCTACCTCCAGTTTGTTTCTACATTATGATCAGAGATAAATGTAAACAAAACATTGGTTGCCATTTTTTATCGTGCTTTTTAGCATGTTTAGGAAATGCATGATATAAAATCACCTTTAATATTTGTGCCTGTTTTAGTTTAGGGTACTGTAGTACATGCATTAAGTGTTCTGTACATTAAAGGGTAGTTTGTTAACAGTACTACGTACAAGGGAAGGTTTTAAAAGTCTGAATATACATGTTGAATAAATAGGTAAATATGGTGTCACTACTTCGCGGATTTTCACCTATCGCGGCCGTGACTGGAACCTATCTACCGCGATAAACGAGGGTTCACTGTACTTCCAGGTCCCTGTCCATCCTTCCAGCAGGAAGTTCCTAAGGGTAAAATGGAGTACCCAAATGTTGCAGTTCAAAACCCTATGCTTCGGACTGTCGACAGCCCTCAGGGCTTCACGAGGGTCTTCGCAACAGTTTCAGACTAGGCGCACGAACAGCCGCAGAGGAAGTACTGAGGGAGCAAGGCGCGAAGCTCCTGCAGTTCTGCAACGTCTTGAGTATCATCATCAACCTGTAGAAGTCCCAGCTGATACCCTCCACCAGGATGACCTACGTACCTAGGGTTGGTCCTAGACTCCCGGTTGGCGAGGGCCTTCCCCTCCGCGGAGAGACTGGATAACCTGAAACAGATACTCTGGCCCTTCCTGTCGGGCCTGCCCAGGAGAGCCAGGGACTGGCAAAGACTGATAAGACTCCCTGCACAAGATAGTCCTGGTGTCCCCGGAGACGAAGGAAGTCCTGGAGTGGTGGCACGTCAGAACGAACACCCTCAAGGGAATGCCCTTCGCAACCGACCCTCTGGAGATGCTCCTATTCACGGACGCAACCAAGGAGGGCTGGGGTGCCCATCCTCTCGACAAATCGGCAAAAGGTAAATGGGAAGTCGAGGAGACGAACCTGCACATGAACGTGCTGGAGATGAGGACCGTACAAAGGGCGTGCCTAGAGTTCGTCCATCTACCCCGGGGAAGCACTGTGGCTCCGGTGTGCGGCAACGCCACGGTGGTGGCCTATGTGAAAAAGCAAGGAGGACTGAAGTCGAAGGAACGGTGCAGTCTCATGGTGGAGTTCCTAGAATGGGCCGAAGTGGAACAAATCAATTTTTCAGCCAGGTGCTCTCCGGGGAAGAGGAACGTCCTGGCCGACGGCCTCAGCAGGATGGGTCAAGTGGTAGGGCCCGAGTGGTCCCTACACCCAGAAGTGGTCAAAACCCTCTTCCTGAAGTGGGGCTCGCCGGTGATAGACCTATTCGCCACGAGACTAAACGCACAGCTCCCCGTGTTTTGTTTTCCTGTGCCAGATCCAGCAGCAGTGTTTGAGGATGCCTTCCAACACCCTTGGGGCAACCTTGACGTTAACGACTGACCACCCTTCATGATGCCCAGACAGGTCCTCACAGGGTGAGACAGACGGCCAACCTGTGGGTGACTTTAGTAGCGCCCTGGTGGCCCGAGAAAGAGTGGTTCGCGGATCTAAAGGAACTGGCACGCCTTCCACCTGGGCCACTTCCAGACAGACCAGACCTTCTCCGGCAGCATCACTTCCAGAGGTTCCACGAAAACCCTCGGTCCCTCCGCCTTCACGCGTGGAGGTTATCGAGTGTCTCCCGAGAAAGAAAGGATTTCCGTCGAGGACGGCATCAACGATGTCAGGGTACATGAGGCGTTTGTCAGTCGGGGTGTACCAAGCGTAGTGGGCTACCTTTTCTAAGGGGTGCTCCTCGAAGAACATCAGGCCGTTAGGGGCCTCCATTCACGAGATAGCAGACTTCCTGGTCTATCTCAGGGACGAAGTGGGCACGTCCATCCCAAGTCTTCCTCCTGAAGGACCTAGACCTAGGTGCCTCCAGATATATCTCGACGCTCATCAAGAGCTTCGAGCAGTCGGGTTCCCCCCAAGCCGCTAGAGTGCCCCAGGGCGATGTGGCTAGGGTACTGAAGATGCTTTCGGAACCTCCCTTCGAGCCTCTAAAAGACATTCTAGACAAGGAGCTCACCCTCAAGGCAGTCTTTCGTTTAGCTCTGGCATCAGCGAAGAGTAGGTGAGATTCATTGCCTGTCGTACGAGATCTTGCACTCGAAGGGCTGGCGAGAAGCTACCTTCAGATTCTTACTCTCCTTTGTAGCCAAGACTCAGAATCCAGCTGCTTGAGACCCCAAAGTTGAAGGGTTCTCAGTGCCAGCTATCCCTCGCTCGGACAACCCGAGGGACTTCCTTCTGTGCCCTGTCAGGGCAGTATGGCAGTATTTAGAGAGGACAGCTAGACTTCGTCCCGAGATCAAGAGTCTCTTCATTTTCCTCGGGATTGCGAAGAAGCCAGTCTCCAAGAACACTATCTCCTTCTGGTTAAGGCAAGTGATCGTCAGGCCCTACAGTAGTGCAGGGGTCCCCCTTCCAGGAAAGCCCAGACCCCACGACATTAGGGGTCTAAATACTTCATTGGCGTTTGAGAAAAACATGGCAGTGGGCCAAATCCTGAAGGCAGGTACTTGGTCTAGCCAGTCGACCTTTACGGCTCACTACTTGAAGGACTACTCGAGAAAGTCCCTGGACGGGTTCTCGCTCGGCCCCGTCATTTCCGCGCTCCAAACGGTTTAAAGGTATAGCCCCAGTGGTAACTGCGGGTAGTAAGTCCAAGAGACACAGGTTCCTTCCTGAGCCCCCTTGTTCTTCCTTCCCCTATTCCCTTACCGGAAATGACTCGGGTAGCCCCCTGAAACTGCCATGGGATACACTATCATTGGAAGGACATGTCTCCTAGGATTCTTGCAGAAGTGAGTTACTTAGACACTAAGATGGTTTTTTGCGTAGTTTTCCCTATTTTCTCGTGTTTTCCTTGAGGTCAGCAGAACCTAGTCTCCTACCTAGGTTCCTCTTCTATACTTGTCACGGTCTCTAGGTCCTGAAGGACACTCACCTCCTAAGGTATAAGTCTCCTAAGAAAGTAGTTGCTGAAACCTTGGGTTTTCATGCATTTAGTCTCGCTGACACTTCGGTGTCTCATGACAAGGGAGACTTCCGTTTTCCCGTTATTCTAGCCCTTCGGGTTCTCTCAACACAAGCTCTAGGGGCACGTACGTTCACGCTGAACCTTCGGGTTTTCGCAACACAACCTCTAGGGTCACGCACGATCACGCTGAACCTTCGGGTTCTCGTGACACAAGTCATCAAGAGCGTTACTCTTATGTCGGAGAGTCTTCGGACTCTTGTCACGCGGAGTGTTCGCGTACGCCCATCCAACACTACGCCCATAACGATTAGGAGTTTTACTCTTATGGCAGTCTTCAGACCCCAGTCACGCAGGTGTTCGCACGCAATTAGCGCTACATATGCAAATCTCCGATCATACACTCGCGGGGTCAATCCCTCGCTCCCGTGTTTCAGACAGGACAACCTCCCTAATTCCTTTGCTCCCTATTGAGTTAAGGATTTTGAGTCTCTTGGAAACCTCGAAAGAAGATGCAGGGGTTCGCCCCCTTCTTCTCTTCGGTTGAGAGCAGAAGGGAAAAGTCATGTGGCAGCTCATGAGCCGCCCATGTTACGAGGTAACACTCGTTGTCAACCTGCAACTTTATCAACTTATTGGGAAACTCCGATTGCTGACAGGAGGTTCGCCTCCAGGGATTTAGAGATCCTTCCCTTAAGAGGGAGTGATAACCTTCCTCGGAATTGGACTGCGTGAAAGATCCATTCCCCTTCCGAGGGAAAGCTTCCCCACTTCAGACAGTCAGCAACCTTCCCTCCCTCGTAAGGAGTTGCGAACAGCTCAATGAGTTTTACCTCTGCTATCTCGTCCCCGAGGACTGTGCTTTCTCCCCTGGAGCTGGGGAAAAGCAAGTCTACGGCTTGTGCCTCCTTCGGGGGGAACTTCGACCTGGGAGTATGCTGGGCTCAGGCGATGTCCTTCTTCGGGAGGACTTCTCTCTCGTTCACGAGAGGAGATTTTTTCGCCTACGTTTTTTCCGTAAAACTGGGAGAAAACTTGCCTTAGGCGATGCCCTCCTTCAGAAGATCTTCTCTCTCGTTCGCGAGAGAGAGATTGTTACGCCTTCGCTTTTTTCCCATAGAACTGGGGAAAAGCTTGTCTTAGGCAATGTTCTCCTTCGGGAGAACTTCTCTCTCGTTCGGGAGAGAGATTATTAAACCTATGCTTTTTTCCCCATGAATTGGGAGAAAGCTTGTCTTTGGCCAAGTCCCCCTTTGGGAGGACTCCTTTCTCGTTCACAGGAGGGAGTTTTTTTACTCGAGAGGGAGTTTTTTAAGCCTACGGTTTTTCCCTAGAACTAGGAGAAAACTTGTCTTAAGCGACATCCTCCTTCGGGAGAACTTCTCTCTTGTCCGCGAGAGAAAGATTATTATGCCTATGCTTTTTTCCCATAGATCTGGGAGAAAGTTTGCCTTGGGCGATGTCCTCCTTCGGGAGGACTTCTCCCTCGTTCGCGAGAGAGAAATGATTAAACCTACGATTTTCCCCATAGAGAGGGGAGAAATCTTGCCTTTGGCAATCCTTCCTTCGGGAAAACTTTTCCCTCGAGAGAGAAAAGTTAATACGCCTACACTTTTCCCCATAGGGCAGGGAGAAAGCTTGTTTTAGGCGATCTCCTTAGGTAGAACCTTCCTACCTTCACGAGAGAAACTTGTAGGAGGTTACTGATCTACGTCCTCCCTCTTACGCCTTTTGGTTTTCCTCCAGGGACGGAGCGAGAGCCTTGTATTAAGCGACATTCTCCTTCGGGAGAACAAATCTACCCTGCAGAGGAATTATTTTCATCCCTGACGTTCTCCCCCTCGTGCTGGGAGGAGACTTCTTTTTGATCCTACTAGTTCCCCTCACGTTAACCCCTTGGGGTCTCGTGACGATCACCCTTTCGCCGGGCGTGATCGGGAGCTTTTAAACTTTCGTCATGTTTATCCTACGGGTTCTCATGGCCTTAGGAGTCCTTTGGGCCTCTGTCGCGTTGGACTTTCGAGTTCACACGACTTGGAACCTTCGAGTTTCAGTTATGCGAGTAGTCGGGCTCTGGTAACAATTAGCACAGAGTGTCCGTGCACGCGCGCAATTAGCGCTATGCACGCGATCATCGTCATTAAGAGTTTACTCTTATGACAGAGCCTTCCGACTCTCGTCAGCGGTCTTCGCCATTACATCCAGACACTCCGACTTCTACCATTCTTCCCCTTTCGATAAGAAAGATACGGGGGTAAGATATAAGGTTTGTCTGCTACTCGCGTCTCCACTTTTTCCTGTAATATCACGCAAGGAATTATCGCAGCCTGAGGATTCCTCTTGAGTGCTGCCGTCGAGGGACTTAGAATCCTCCTATGTAAGGACTCTTAAGAACTGTGTGTTATATCTCATGCCTCGGCAATTTGCATCTGTCTCCTCGACCCGTTGACTTTCCATCCTTAGACTGGCTATGTATTGACATTCTGGGGTTCGAGTCCCGCCCAGACTCGTTAGAGCCTTCAGTACCTACAACCTTACCATCCTTGTAAGCTAAGGTTGGGGGGAGCTTATAGTTCTATCTGCTGAGTCTTCAGCAGCCACTGCCTGGCCTTCTCTGGTCCTAGCTGGGTTGGAGAGGAGGCTTGGTCGTTGACCATATATGGTCGGTCTCTAGGACATTGTCCTAACGGCTAGTGCAATGTCACTGTCCCTCGCCTCTGCCTTTCGTGAGCGACCTTTAAACCTGGTCTGTTCTCTTGAGTTCAGAGACGTCAACCTTCTCCTCTGATCTTGGATCCCTTCACGGCGAGGCTCACACCAGGCTAATCCTCGAAGAGACACTCAACTCTTCCAGGCTCTTCTCAGTCCCAGAAGCCTCGGCAAGGGAAGCGACTTCAATGTCCCTTCTGGCTTGCACGTGGTCTGATACAGTCGGCTACTTTGCGAGCCACGAGGACTTGTCAAACCAAACTCTAGGCAGACCCTACAAGAAGTCCTAACTGCTGGGGCTAAGATAATGGACTTCTTAACCGCTACAACAGCAACAATGTGAAGCAATTGGATCCTCAAAAGGAAGGATCAGTAGTTCCCAGACTTTCTTTGTTCCTCAGTGAGGAAAGCTTCTCTCAGTCTCGGCGATTAAGGGCTATTGCTCAGCCTTGAGCCTCATCTTTAGACGGAGAAGGGGTTGACCTCTCCGCCTCAGAAGACATCACCTTGGTTGTTTCGGTGTTGGATTGATCTTGCCCCCCCCCCCCACTTGAGATTAGAGCATCTCCTTGAGACGTGTCTTACGTTCGCTGAAGGGTCTGTCCTATGTGCCCTTAAGGGCCTCAGACCCTCTCTGAACCTTAAGACCGTCTTCCTCGTACCTCTGTCCTCCGCTAAAAGGGTCAGTGAGCTACATGGTCTCATATGCCACCCATTCTAAGAGAGGGGGGGGGGGCTTGGTGGCTAGACTCACAATCCTTCATCTACTGATGGGAGATTTCGAGAATATCCACTCTCAGTAGGTAACACAGGATGCAGTCCAGTCGTTACTATGCCCAGTCAGGGCGTCAAAGAAACATCTGAGGCGCGCCAGACTTTTCAGACCACGTCTCCGTCATCTCTTCCTTGTTCCAACAGAGTAAAGAAGAGAATCTCTCGCAACACCATTTCTTTCTGACTTAAGAAAGTTATTGCGAGGTCTTTTCACGGAAACCCAGAGGCAGCACAACCCAGAGCCCATCAAGTTAGGGGAGTGGCTGCCTCTCTGGCGTTTAAGAGATTTTTCTCAGTCTCCCAAGTCTTAGTGTTGGGGTCTGGAAACGCCAATCTGCATTCACTGCTCCCTATTTGAGCGACGTGACACATAGGTCTCTAGACACCCTTTTTATAGGGCCTATTGTGACAGGTCAACAGATGCTGTTACTACCTTACGCCCTTTCAGGGGACAGTAACCATTGGTTGAGGATTCTGGGTTACACTAGGTTTTAAGAACCATCGTCATCAAGAGTTTTACTCTTATGACAGAGTCTTCCGACTCTCGTCAACGGTCTTCGCCATTACCTCCAGACACTCCGACTTCTACCGTCCTTCCCCTTGAGGTAAGAAAGATGCAACGGGAAAGACAAGGTTTGTCTGCTACTCGCGTCTCCACTTGACCTGTAATACACACGAGGAATTAGCGCAGCCTGAGGATTCCTCGGGAGAGCTGCCGTCGAGGGACTTGGAATCCTCCTATTTAAGGACTCTAAGAACTATGTGTAATATCTCATGCCTCAGCGATTTGCATCTGTCTCCTCGACCTCTTGACGCTCCAGCCTTAGACAGGCTATGTCGTCCACCCCAAACCCTAAGACCAGAATTGATCTTCTGGCTGTGGCCTGATTGGTAACGTCTCTGACTGGTGTTTGACAGTCTGGGGTTCGAGTCCTGCTCAGACTCGTTAGTGCCATTAGTGCCTGCACACCTTACCATCCTTGTGAGCTAAAGTTGGGGTTGGGGGAGCCTATAGATCTATCTGCCGAGTCATCAGCAGCCACTGCCTGGCCCTCCTTGGTCCTAGCTGGTATGGAGAGGAAGCTTGGTCGTTTACCATATAATATATGGTCAGTCTCTAGGGCATTGTCCTAACTGCTAGTGCAATGTCACTGTCCCTTGCCTCTGCCATTCTTGAGCGACATTTAAACCTTTAAACCTGGTCTGTTCGCCGAGATCAGAGACGTCAACACTTCTCCTCTGATCTTGGATCCCCTCACGGCGAGGCTCACACCAAGCTAATCCTCACAGAGACACACTACTCTTCCAGGCTCTTCTCAGTCAGAAGCCTCGGCAATGGAATCGACTTCAATGTCCCTTCTGGCTTGACACGTGGTCTGGTACAGTCGGCTACCTCGCGAGCCACAAGGACTTGTCAAACCAAGACTCCAGGCAGTCCCTACAGGAAGTCCTAACTGCTGGGGCCAAGACAATGGACTTCTTAACCGCTACAACAGAGACCATGTGGAGCAATTGGGTTCTCAAAAGGAAGGAATCGGTAGTTACCAGACTTCCTTTTGTACATCAGTGAGGAAAAGCTCCTCTTAGTCTCTGTGATTAAGGGCTATCACTCAGCCTTGAGCCTCATCTGTAGACTGAGAAGGGGTTGACCTCTCCGCCTCAGAAGACATCACCTTGGTTGATTCAGGATTTTGAGTGATCTTGCCCCCCAGTTGAGATTAGACCATCACCATGAGATGTGTCTTACGTTCCCTGAAGGGTCTCAGGCTACTTTCTGAACCTTAAGACCGTCTTCCTCGTACCTATGTCCTCGGCTAAAAGGGTCGGTGAGCTACATGGTCCGTCTTACGTCGTCACCCATTCTAAGGGATGGGGGGGGGGAAGAGTATCTCGCAACTTCGTACCAGGCTTGGTGGCTAGACTCGTAATCCTTCATCTACCGATGAGAAATTTCGAGAATTTCAGTTTTCCAGCCTCAATAAGGTAACACAGGATACAGACCAGTCGTTACTATGGCCAGTCAGGGTGCTAAAGAAATATCTGAAGCGCACCAGACCTTTCAGACCACGTCTCTGTCATCTCTTCCTTAGTATCAACAAGGTAAAGAAGAGAACCTCTCACAACACCATCCCTTTCTGGCTCAAGAAAGTTATTGCGAGGTCTTTTCATGGAGACCCAGAAGCAGCACAACACAGAGCCCATCGAGTTAGGGGAGTGGCTGCCTCACTGGCATTTAAGAGAAATTTCTCAGTCTCCCAGGTCTTAAGTGCTGTGGTCTGGAAACGGCAATCTACATTCACCGCTCGCTATTTGAGCGACGTGACACATAGGTCTCTAGACACCCTTTCTATAGGGCCTATTGTGCCAGGTCAACGGGTGCTGTAGCTACCTTACGCCCTTTCAGGGGACAGTAACCATTGGCTGAGGATACTGGGTTACACTAGGTTTTAAGAACGACATCCATCTATCTTCTTCGTCTCCTTCTCCCTCCCATGTGGGTATCCTAGTCTGTATCCAGTTTCAGCTGGACTTGCCAATGGAAATAAGGTATGCAACTCATCTGATTCCTCTCACAGGGTATAAGTTATACTCGTGGTCACGAGGTTTCCCCTTTGCAAGGTCGGGGGAATCCTAAGTTTAAAGGGGTCCGAGTCGAATGTTCCTGACCCACTTCATCCTGAAACATTTGTTTCCTCGAAGCTACAAACCTTCAGTCGTGCTGAGATTATGGAGATCTACAAAGAAGATGATTAACGGAAGATTGTTACGTCAAAATAGTCTAGTCTGAGGACTATCTTCCCTAGGAATAGGGAATTCCTTGGCCACCCTGGCCTCAAGACTAAGTCTCCTATAGTAAAGAATGAGGGTTTGTATCAAGTGTAGGAACAAATGACAAACTTATAACAGAGTTTGTATTTTTCCTAACACAAACCCGAATTCTTTACACAAATCTTCCCTCCATCACTGCCCCCTAGGATAGTCCTAGCTAGAATCCGATTGAAGGTAAACAGCAGCTACCAACCGGCGGTCCCCCACCACTGACAGGTGGGTAATTACCTGCCCGGTCGTTAACAACCTTGTTAAGGTTTTTCTGCCGTATTTTCCAGCTCGCGCTAGAATATCTCCTATAGTAAAGAATTTGGGTTTGTATGTTAGGAAAAATACAAACTCTGTTATAAGTTTGTCATAACTTATATATAACTTTTTGGGAGCTTCTAAAATGAATAGTTCACTAGAGCAACTGTTCTGTAATTTTCAAGGGTTGAATATAAATTTTTTGAAAAGCATTTCATGAATCTACATTTTATAAAGATCATCTCTTCTAGAAACTGAACTAACATACTGTGGCATGTATGCATTAGTGCTAGAGTGAAGGTAAAAACAAATAAAGGAAATATTCAGATGGGAACAGGTGAAAATAAGGTTCCAAAGAAGTCCTTAAGATAGTATTGTCTCCTGTAGCAGTATTGGTTCTCGGTGATGACTTATCTTTGGGTACCAGATGATTTTGAGTATTGACATTCTGTGACAGATTCAGTAGAGCCTGAACCTGTGTGTCTCCCTCATACTCATCGAGCTTGTGCTTTGCAGATTGAAACACCAGCCCAAGAGCAATTTCTGTGGTAAATTCATGTTTTTGATTCCCTGTTCTAGACTTAACAGGGAAGTCCTTGGAAACCACATAGCACATTAACCCCAGAAATTGTTTAAAAGTGCTATGCATCATACTGTATAAGAGCATTGTTAGGGGAAGATATACCCAAGGTAGGAATGTTCTATTGTATAGAATCTAAGCTCTGCCTTCCATTACCACTATTATTTTTAGTTTGGAAACTGAAATGTATTTTTTTTTTAGGTGAAGGATGGCATCTTCAGAATATTCAAGACTTAGAAGTGATGACAATCAAAGGCCGCATTCCTATGGAACACACGATTCAGAAGTGGGATTTGCCCCACGCAATACAGTCACCGAATTCTTTCAGGTATGTTTTCAAAGTTGTAGGATTAAATTTAAGTATCTAGCACAGTACTGTACCTATGTATTTGTTTTGCTATTTGCTTTTTTTTTTTTTTATTAATCAGGCTATATATCTTGTACTATACAGTACTACAGTATGTGTTATTACTATTGCATTCAAGGTTTTTTTTTCATTTTCATTGAAAGTGGTACAGTAATTATCAAAACAAGTGCTTTACAGTACTCTACAATTTGGTGTCTAAATCATAAGGATAATTAAGCTGCTTTTCTTTTTTGTATTGTATTTCTTCAGAAAGAAGTCTTGCTTATTTTCAATAACAAACTTACTTCAATCAAACCTTGTCATACTTATTAACTTTCCTTGTAATGCAGATAATTGGATATGGCAGGCAAATTCCAAATTGAAATGATTCAAACTTTTCCACCTCCATAGATTTTATGAAGATCATGAATTCCATTTGTAAAAGTCAGTTTTATAATAAATCTAAAATGAATTTACTTGAATAATTTCGTACAATTGCTAATGCTCAACAGTGAATTCAAAGCAGATAATTTAAGGGTTTTTGTTCTTTTAATACAGTATATGTTAATATTCACTCGTAGTTCCAGTAATAGATGAATAAATACTAAAATAAAAATTGAAATATAAACAAGAATAAAAGCTTGAATATAATTGTTACATGATGCTAAAGCCATCTTGATTTCCATTTAATGAAAAACATCTAGGGCATTGTATTTTTTTTATATGCATATTCATCAATTTTTTTTTTTCAATATTAAACTTACCCGATAATCATGTAGCTGTCAACTCCGTTGCCCGACAGAATTCTATGGAGGGATACGCCAGCTATCACAATACTAGAAGGGGGTGTACTTACCAGCGCCACCTGTGGCCAGGTACTCAATCATTTGTTGTTGACACCTCCTCAATTATTCCTCTGTCGTGCTTCCGGCTAGACGTTCTGGGATACGCTTATGGTCTTCGAGTTTATTCACGGATATTTGGTGAAGTATTCTCTCAGATTAACGGCTGTCGCTTTACTGGAATCCTTTTTATATTAGCTAGATAGCTTTTATATAATACTGATATAACGGTTAACGAATTTTGCTTGTTTTTGGATCACCCTTTGGCTAACTCTTTGAAACAAGATGTCTGACGTTTCGCAAGCCCCCTCCCATAGACGATGTAGGTCTTGCAATAGGCGTATTCCGAAGGCCTCGGTAGATCCTCACACCGCTTGTTCTGACTGTAGGGACAGGCCCTGTCTATTAGAAAATCGATGTGAGGAATGCGCCGGACTTTCGGAATTGGAATTTGTCCGTCTTTTAAAATATTCATCTAAGTTAGAGAGAGGTAGAGTTAGGAGAAGTTCTTCTCACTCTTCTATGTTTTCCTCACCTCATGATCCCCTACCTTTTCCTACCCCTGTAGTGGCTACCCCCGAACCTACTGTGTGCCCTCCGCCTGATATGTCAATTGTTTTACGTGCTATTCAGGCTTTAGGCGATAAAGTAGAATCAGTGGTAAGTGACCATAAGTCTCTGATGGCCGAGGTTAAAGAACTGAAGGTCAAGAGTGCAGTGGGTGGAAATAGTGCCAGTGCTGTGACGAGTGCTAGTGTCGGTGCAGTGCCAAGTGCTAGTGGTGCCAGTGTGGTGCGTGAGGATTTTTCTGTGCGAGCCAGTCGTCCTCCCAGTCCGGGACCTCTTGCAAGCTCCCATGCCCAGGGGAGAAGCAATGTCGAAGGGCTTAAGGATTCGACAGGCCTTGTTAGGCGCACAGAACTATCCTCGGTGGTTGCGGGCGTGTCTTCCTTAGACCGTCACTCCCACCTGCAGACGATTGAGCCCGTCTTATTCTCGTCCGCTGATCAACTAGCAGGGAAGAAACGTTGGTCTCAGGTCTCGAGACCGCTTAAACGTTGAGTCCAGTCCGCGAGTGCTCAGCCAGGTTGCAGTCATTGGCTCAGCTCTGACTCGCCTCAGTCATCTGTCGACTGTACTCCGCCCAAGAGGAGTAAGGTTCTGCCAAAACAGAGCCCGACTGTGACTTTACCTCAGTCTGTTATCGTTTCTGCCGATCCCAAGTGGACCCTGCTTCAGTCCATGCAAGCTCAGCTTTCGGACTTGATGCGTGAGTGTCGGGCTGAGAGTGTTGCACCTCCTCCTCCGCCTACACTCCCTCCGCCTGTTCTCGCTCCGCCTGTGCTCTCCCAGCCTGCACTTGCTCCGCCTGGTCGCAGCACCATCTGCCAGGCGTACTATGTTGAGCCACTTTCGGAGTTCGCTGTTCCCAGTGGTGTTCAGCCTCAGCCTTCTTTAAGGCAACCCTTGCTTTGGGATCAGGAGAGTTATTCCACTCTTCCTCCGCCTCCCCTTGCTGCTCCACCAGTGGTGCAACTCTCGGTTGGGGTACAACAACCTCTCCCCTCCGTGAGTCTGTCTGCTCAACCATCGCTGCAGCGAGCTCAACCCTCCTCAAGGCAAGCTCCTCTACACCCTGGACTTGCGCCTCAGGAGCCTCAGCTTGCGAGAACTTTACCTTGTTCTGCGCAGCCTCAACCTCATCATGCTCCGCTCATCTCACAGGAACAGGAACGGACTACTCCGCCTCCGTCCTCCGCTCAGCTTGTGCAATCCTTGGGTTCAACCTCTCTTGCTAGGAGTCAACCTCCTTCACCCATGCGCCTGCCTTCTGCTTCGTCTGTTGTTCAGCCTTTGCAGTCTGAGCCTCAGGTTTTCCCTCAACAGTTACTGGAAGAGGAAACCTCTGTTATTGTTCCTACCCGTTCTGACTCTGCGGTTCAGCATTCTGGTCCGATCGCTTCGCTACCCTCTGCTGATGAGGTGTCGGATGATGAGGAGGCACACCTTGATCCCTCATCAGACGTGGACGAATCTAAGCTTTCTCCATTGTCGATTGATTTTCGTAAGGTCTTGGCTCTACTCAGGGAGATTTACCCAGACCACTTCGTCTCTGCTATTCCCCGCTCTCCACCATCTGAGTTTTCGCTGGGCGTACAACAAGCTAAGTCCAACTATACTAAGCTTGTCCTAGCTAGATCCTCCAAGAGGGCTTTAAGGATCTTAGGGGAGTGGCTGCAGTCTAAACAACACCTTGGCAAGACTTCCTTCATGTTCCCTCCAACGAAGCTCGCTTCGAAAGGTTGCGTTTGGTATGCCACAGGGGAAGCACCAGGCTTGGGAGTACCTGCCTCTGCCCAGGCTGACTTCTCAAGTCTGGTGGACTCGCCTCGGAGAACTGCTATGAGACGCTCGAAGGTTTGTTGGACCTTCTCAGACCTGGATCATTTTCTGAAAGGGTTGTTCAGAGCATTTGAGATGTTCAACTTTCTCGACTGGTGCCTGGGAGCCCTCAGCAAGAAAACCTCTCCTGCGGACAAAGATTCTGCCATGCTAATAATGTCCTGCATGGATAAGGCCATCAGAGATGGATCGGGTGAGCTAGCGTCGTTATTTGTATCAGGGGTGTTGAAGAAAAGGGAACAACTGTGTACCTTCCTTTCCGCCAGCATTACACCGTGCCAACGGTCACAACTCCTTTTTGCTCCACTCTCAAAGTTCCTCTTTCCCGAGGAGCTAGTTAAGGACTTGTCGGCTGCCCTGATACAAAAGGACACGCACGATCTTGTAGCCTCATCGGCTCGTAAGTCTAAGGTTGCCACCTCAGTCCCCAAGACTTATCGCTCCCCAGTGGCTGATACCCCGGCTACGAGGTTCATACCGCCCTTTCGTGGTAGAGCCCCCAGCCGAGGAAGCTCCCGTCCAGACTCTCACAGGAGCAAGTCTAGGAAAGGATCCAGGACTTCTAAGGGAAAGAACTGACTCTCAGATTCTCCAGACAACAGTAGGAGCCAGACTCAAGATCTTCTGGCGAGCCTGGGAGAAGAGAGGTGCAGACGCACAGTCTGTCAGTTGGCTGAGGTACGGTTACAGGATTCCATTCTGCCTCAAACCACCTCTGACCACATCGCCCATCAACCTCTCTCCCAACTACAAAGAAGAGGACAAGAGGCTAGCATTGCAACAGGAGGTGTCGCTACTTGTGCAGAAGAAGGCAGTGGTTATAGTCCGGGACCATCAATCCCCGGGCTTCTACAACAGTCTCTTTCTTGTGGCCAAGAAGACAGGAGGTTGGAGACCGGTGCTGGACGTCAGCTCTCTCAACGAGTATGTCACCAAGCAGACGTTCACGATGGAGACGACCAAGTCGGTCTTAGCAGCGGTCAGACAGGAGGACTGGATGGTCTCGTTGGACTTGAAAGATGCATACTTTCACGTTCCCATTCATCCAGACTCCCAACCTTTCCTGAGATTCGTTTTCGGAAAGGTTGTCTATCAGTTCCAAGCCCTGTGTTTTGGCCTAAGCACAGCTCCTATGGTCTTTACTCATCTGATGAGGAATGTAGCGAAATTCCTACACTTATCGAACATCAGAGCCTCCCTCTACCTAGACGACTGGCTGTTGAGAGCCTCCACGAGTCGTCGTTGTCTGGAGAACCTCAATTGGACTTTAGATTTAATCAGAGACCTAGGTCTATTAGTCAATATAGAGAAATCTCAACTCATTCCCTCCCAATCCATTGTGTACCTGGGAATGGAGATTCAGAGTCAGGATTTTCGGGCTTTTCCATCGGCCCCCAGGATAAACCAAGCCCTAGAGTGCATCATGAGCATGCTGAAGAGGAGCAATTGCTCAGTGAGACAGTGGATGAGTCTCACAGGGACCCTCTCATCACTGGCCCTGTTTGTCGAGCTAGGGAGACTCCACCTCCGCCCTCTTCAATTCCATCTTGCTGCTCATTGGGACAAGGGCTCGACTCTAGAAGCAGTCTCTATCCCTATCAACCAAGAGATGAAGACCACTCTCCTGTGGTGGAAGCACAATCTCCTTCTCAAGGAGGGTCTATCATTGGCCATCCAGACCCCCAATCTTCATCTCTTCTCAGATGCATCGGACTCGGGCTGGGGTGCGACCTTGGACGGACGGGAATGCTCAGGAGTATGGAACAAGGAACAAGGATTACTCCACATCAACTGCAAGGAACTGTTAGCAGTTCATCTAGCCCTGTTGAACTTCAAGTCCCTCCTGCTAGGCAAAGTGGTGGAGGTGAATTCAGACAACACCACAGCCTTGGCTTACATCTCCAAGCAAGGAGGGACCCATTCGAGGAGCCTTTACGAGATCGCAAGGGACCTCCTCATTTGGTCAAGAGGTCTAAACCTCACTCTGGTCACGAGGTTCATCCAGGGCGATATGAATGTTTCAGCGGATCGCCTCAGCAGAAGGAATCAGGTCATTCCCACGGAATGGACCCTCCACAAGAGTGTGTGCAACAGACTTTGGACCTTGTGGGGTCAACCTACCATAGATCTGTTTGCCACCTCCATAACCAAGAGACTTCCGCTTTATTGTTCCCCTGTTCCAGACCCTGCAGCGGTTCATGTGGATGCTTTTCTTCTGAACTGGTCCCATCTCGACCTGTACGCATTCCCTCCGTTCAAGATAATCAACAAAGTTCTGCAGAAATTCGTCTCGCACGAAGGGACACGGCTGACGCTGGTTGCTCCCCTTTGGCCTGCAAGAGAATGGTACACAGAGGTACTTCAATGGCTAGTCGACTTCCCCAGGACTCTACCTCTAAGAGTGGACCTTCTACGTCAACCACACGTAGACAGGTTGCATCCAAACCTCCACGCTCTTCGGCTGACTGCCTTCAGACTGTCGAAAGATTCGCTAGAGCTAGAGGCTTTTCGAAGGAGGCAGCCAGTGCGATTGCCAGAGCTAGAAGAATTTCCACTCGTAGAGTCTACCAGTCTAAGTGGGAGGTCTTCCGAAGCTGGTGTAGAGCCAATTCAATATCCTCTACCAATACCTCTGTGATCCAAATAGCTGACTTCCTTCTTCATCTTAGGAATGAGAGATCCCTTTCAACACCTACGATTAAAGGATATAGGAACATGTTGGCCTCAGTTCTCCGTCACAGGGGTTTGGACCTGTCTTCCAACAAGGACCTTCAAGACATTCTCAAGTCTTTTGAGACGTCTAAAGAACGTCGTCTTTCCACTCCAGGCTGGAATCTAGACGTAGTCTTAAGGTTCCTTATGACATCTAGGTTCGAACCTCTCCAGTCAGCTTCCTTCAAGGATCTTACCCTCAAGACTGTTTTTCTCGTTTGCCTTGCAACAGCTAAGAGAGTCAGTGAGGTTCATGCCTTCAGCAAGAACATTGGTTTCACAACCGAATCTGCAACATGTTCTTTTCAGCTTGGATTCCTAGCAAAGAACGAGCTTCCTTCACGTCCTTGGCCTAGATCGTTCGAAATACCTAGCCTCTCCAACATGGTAGGTAACGAACTAGAGAGAGTTCTTTGCCCTGTCAGAGCTCTCAAATATTATCTGAAGAGGTCTAAACCTATTCGAGGACAGTCAGAAGCCTTATGGTGTGCCATCAAGAAACCCTCGAGACCCATGTCCAAGAATGGGCTTTCGTACTATATAAGGCTTCTGATCAGAGAAGCACATTCTCACTTAAAGGAGGAAGACCTTGCATTGCTGAAGGTAAGGACCCACGAAGTAAGAGCTGTAGCTACTTCGTTGGCCTTTAATAAAAACCGTTCTCTGCAGAGCATAATGGATGCAACCTATTGGAGGAGCAAGTCAGTGTTTGCATCATTTTATCTGAAAGATGTCCAGTCTCTTTACGAGAACTGCTACACCCTGGGACCATTCGTAGCAGCGAGTGCAGTAGTAGGTGAGGGCTCAGCCACTACATTCCCTTAATCCCATAACCTTTTTTAACCTTTCTCTTGAATACTTTTATTGTTGTTTTTTATGGTTGTTACGGTAGGCTAAGAAGCCTTCCGCATCCTTGGATTTGGCGGGTGGTCTATTCATTCTTGAGAAGCGCCTGGGTTAAAGGTTTGGTAGAGGTCCTTTAGTAGGGGTTGCAACCCCGTGTACTTTGGCACCTTTGGGTTGATTCAGCCTCCAAGAGGAACGCTGCGCTCAGTAAGGAAGACGAACTTTAAATAAAGAGGCAGAGTAACGGTTCTATTCGACTTCCTTACCAGGTACTTATTATTTCATTGTTATTTGAGATAACTGTTATATGAAATATGGGATACTTAGCTATCCTTTAATCTTGTACACTGGTTTTCACCCACCTCCCTGGGTGTGAATCAGCTACATGATTATCGGGTAAGTTTAATATTGAAAAATGTTATTTTTATTAATAAAATAAATTTTTGAATATACTTACCCGATAATCATGATTTAATCGACCCTCCCTTTCCTCCCCAGAGAGAACCAGTGGACCGAGGAATAATTGAGGAGGTGTCAACAACAAATGATTGAGTACCTGGCCACAGGTGGCGCTGGTAAGTACACCCCCTTCTAGTATTGTGATAGCTGGCGTATCCCTCCATAGAATTCTGTCGGGCAACGGAGTTGACAGCTACATGATTATCGGGTAAGTATATTCAAAAATTTATTTTATTAATAAAAATAACATTTTTCAACAAATACTTAGTTAAAATATTGTGTATGAAAACAGTCATTATATACCTTACAATAAGATATGTCAATATACCAATGAACTTGGAATTAATTGGGCTAGTAAGGTACAGAAGAAAATCCCAAGAAATGTAAAATTATCTTTATATCTTCAATTTTTCTCCTTTAATTACATCTAGGTTTCCAATTGTGTTAGACATTGCTGTTTCTGTAGAGTTATGATAAATTGAATATTGTTTGGCCTGTTTTCATTGGCACTGTTGCAACTGCATTTAACAACCAATTACTGTGCATGTGTAGTACTCCACTGGAGCCTATTAAATGCAAGTTACAATATAAATTTTTAGGTGTTTGCTTATATACAGCTGTTGAAATAGGAGCATACTGTTTGGCAATGGAAACTTGAGCACTCTTTTATTTTTTTCCCCATTGTACAACAGATTTACAAATATGTAACTTCTATATAACTTTTTGGGAACTTCTACAATGAATAGTTCACTAATGTAACTGTTCATAATTTTCAAGGATTAATATAAATTTTTGAATAAAGTCTAATGACTCTACTTTTAAAAAATAATGTATCTTTTTAGCAACTGAAATGACAGCATGTATGCTTTGGTGTTGAAGTGCAGGTAAAAAAATAAAGGAAATATTCAACTGGGGATCGTGAAAATAAGTTTGCAAAAGATTCATTAAGATAGCAAACTCTTCTTAATTAATGATGTTGAATATGGTTGTAAGATTCAGTATTTCATGGATGTTTGCATAGAAAATTAATACAAATCATCTTGAGATTAATTGATGCAAAGATAATTTTTCTTACAAATTCTGGCTATACTTCACATTTTATTTCTGTTGGGATATAGAAAGGAAAGACTTGTAAATCAAATACAAAATCATTAGAAACCCCTGTAGTTTGCTGTTGTTGCTCTATAGTAAAAAAAACCCAAAGAATTTGGTGCATAAATAATGAAATGGATTTAATACTGCTTCACCCAAAATTACAGTTGATACAATAAATACCCTCTTTGGTCACAAGACTAAAAGTAAGGTAAAGCAATAAAGTACTAAGGGATTTGCTATGTAAAAAATTGGACGGTTTATAACTTAGAAAAAGGGTAGGTTTTTTTTTATATATTTTTTTTAGTTTTGGAATGCAAAACTTATTATAGTAGTAGCCAGCATTTATGTGGAATCATACAATTTACACTAATTTAATTATTAAAGATCCTTTTTTTTATTGTACAAATATTGCATATTCCGTGAAAGTTTGGTAGGATGCTATTACAAAGTGTTGGTAAATGTGATTGTTTGATACCTTGATATAAGTTCATGTTTACCTACCATAGATGTGCTGTGTTTGACATTTTGTTTCTAGTGAAGCATTTTGATGTGTTTTTGTTATGTAAATTATATTTTATTAAATTTTTTCTTATTTCAGAGTAGGTCGTTGTTTATGAAAGTACAGTACTGTATGCAAATTTTGATAGTTGAGTATTGTATTTGTAATATTAGTAAAAATAATTGTTTGTAGAATTTTCTTGATATCATGAGCAATTTTTCTCAACAGCGCTGTGAAAAGATAACAACTTGTCTCTTCACTGTAAATAACTCCACCTCATCCTTGGATCGTATGTTAAAGCAAGTAGGGACAGGGTCAGACAATCAACAGCTGCGAGATAGAATGTAAGTGTCGTATTTCTCTTTAGTACGTAGTGCAGATTGTTTGTTGTTACAATGATTTAGGGTGTTGTCTCATGGTCATACTGTTACTCACTAGAAGAATATTGGAAATATAAATATCTTTTGAAAAACTTGAATTTGAAAAATGTAAATAACTGAATAAAATTTGTTCCATTAGAATTCAAAATTTTCATAACAAATGTAAAATTTCATTCCTACTCAGGTTTTAAACAATTGATTGTCCTGGTGGATAGACAGTTTACATTATAACTACTACTGTGGCTAGATGAATGTGGCTGAAATGTGTTTTATGGAGGTGAATTCATGCCTTGCTAATTTTACAAATTCAATATTGATTTGTTTATGCTTTGATTTTAACTTGGAGAAAATAAGCCAGTCAGAATTCGGTTCAACTGTAATTCAAGTATAGACATACTTATTTTTAATTCGTGTATTAGTTTTCCTGTGGTAAAGAATACTGTAGTAGCTTAGAAAAGAGGCTAGGCTTATATTTAAAACTACATTAGTTGATATTTGATTATTTCCTCTGAAATAGGGCCAAATAAATAATATATGGCCAAAAGGATATAAAATTTCAATATTAGTGAGGAATTCCAGTCACAGATTAATAAGGCCACTGTGAAACTGGGATATCTTCTTACAAGATGGGGAAAAAAAATCACCCTAGTTTTAATTATTAGAATTTTAAATATTAAACTTAGCCGGTGAATATATAATAGCTGACGTCTCGGACGGCTCGACAGATACCAAAAACTCGCGAGCGATCGCCGTGAAGGTTGCGGGTGTGACCACCAGCGCCGACTATCGGCCAGATACCGCATATACTTGTCAAGTTCTCCAGTTCTTCTCTGTCGGTCTTGTCGACAAGTTGGTTCCGCTCGCTTATGACCTTGAGTTTTCGACCTATTTGGTGAAGTACTTTATTTTGGTTGTTTATTGGCTTTCGCTGTGACGGGTGTTTTTTCTTCAATTAAACTCTTGAAACCCTTTTTTTTTTGGCTGGTGTTTATTGTTGATGACTTTGGTTTTGACTTGGATTTTCTCTGATTGTTCAATATGGCTGACCCTTCTCCTATCCTTGAACCTAAATATCGCAAGTGTGCGAGGGATTGCAACAAACGTCTTCCCAAGGCCTCTATCGACCCACATACCGTTTGTTCTAATTGCCGGGGTAAATCCTGCCAATTAGGAGATCGGTGTGATGAGTGCATGGTCTTGTCGGAATTCGACTGGCTTGAGTATGACAAATATACTCGTAAGCTGGAGAGAGATAGGGTGAGGAGAAGCTCCTCTAGGTCTTTGGAATTTTCCTCCTCCCATGCCCCTGAACCTAATCCTTCCCCTGTAGTAGTTGTTCCTGAACCCCCTACTAGCACTCATGAACCGTCCATGCGGGATATGTTTCTAGCAATTCAAGCTTTAGGCGAAAAAGTTGAGTCCTTAGCATCGGACCGTAACCAACTCATGTCAGATGTTAAGTTGTTGAAGTGTCAGAGTGGTAAAACAGAAAATCGTAGTGATAAAGTGATAAGTGCGCAAAGTGTGTTTAGTGTTGCGACCGAGGGTTCGTCTGTTCGTGCTTGTCGCTCCCCTAGTCCGAGACCTCTTTCAGGCTCCCCTGCACCAGGGAGAAGTAATGTCGTAGGACTTAAGGGGACGAGAGGCGTTAACCAACGTACAGACGTTCCCTCTTTGGTATCGGACGTTTCTCGTCAAGATCGCCCTTACCATAAGACGGGTGAGACTGTGTTCTCCTCGTCCTCTGAAGACTTATCTCACAAGAAACCTTGGCGCAAGGTTTCTAGACCCTTGAAGCGAAAGTCAGTCCCTTCAGGACAGGTCCAGCGTCCTGGCTGTAGCCATTGGGACAGCTCTGACCTTTTGCAGTCGTCGGAAGACTGTTCGCCTATTAAGCGCAAGCGTAACACGGGGTCCGAGGGTCACGGTAGAGGCAATGTTTTGCCAACGCAGACGTTTCCGACGTCACGGCTCGTTCCGACTCCCGTTGATCCGAAGTGTGTTGTCATGCGGGACATGCAGTCTAAGCTTGCCTCCCTTATGGAAGAGTATGACGTTGAGCAGGTTCGCGATGATCCTTTGCTTTTGAGTCGCCATTGCGCTGAACGAGACTCTGGCCGTCAGCCGCCCAAACGAGTATTCACTCGTCCGTTTGACGTTAGTGCTGACGTTTCTAGTACTTTGAAACGCGATGTCAGTAGTCTTTCACGTCAGTCACGTGACGTGGATCCTCCCTTGCTGCAGTCTCGTACTGACGTTCAGCTGCTGCCGCCGCAGCCCCGCACTGACGTTCGCCGACCGGCTCCGTTGCCTCGACGTGACGTTGAGCGTCAGTCACCGCAGTCGGAGGTTGTTTTGCCTGCTCAGACTATGCAGTCATTGCAGTTCCGATGTGACGTCGAGCGTCAATCAACTTCAGCTGTTGTTGTTGGTCAGTCACAGGGATTTCAGTCCTTTCAGCAGCGGCGTGACGTCGCTTCCTCTTCTGCTACTGCTGCTCCTTTGCTTGTTGACATTGCCTGTCAAGCGTTGCCGCCTCGGCAGGTCTCTCCTTTACATGAGACTCGGCAGTTGTCGGACGAAGTTCCGTCGGATGAGGAAGTCGCTGATCCCCTTCCAACTGATATTCCTTTGGGGACTTTGTCAGACAGAGAGGAGCCTAAAGCTGCTCAGCCCTCTCTGGATTTTAAAAAGATCATGCTGACTTTTAAGGATCTGTTTCCTGACCATTTTGTAACTGCTGCTCCTCGTTCGCCTCCGTCAGAGTTTATGCTAGGCCTAGCTACTTCGACGCCGTCGTTTACTAAGCTAGTGCTCTCTCGCTCTTCTAAGAGAGCTTTGCGTTTGCTAGGCGATTGGTTGATCACCAGGAGGAGTTTGGGGAAGACAGCCTTTGCTTTCCCCCCTTTTAAACTGGCTTCTAGAGCGAGCGTCTGGTATGACACGGGAGAAGTTCTCGGCTTGGGAGTTCCTGCCTCTGCCCAGGGAGACTTCTCAAGCCTCGTAGACTCTCCCCGTCGCCTGGCCATGAGACGCTCTAAAGTTTACTGGTCCTCTTCGGACCTTGATCATCTCCTCAAAGGGGTTTACAGGGCCTTCGAAGTTTTTAACTTCTTGGATTGGTCGCTGGGAGCATTGAGCAGGAAGATCTCTTCGGCCGACCGTTATGTTTCCGTGCTTATTATGTCCTGCATGGACAAAGCTATTCGTGATGGCTCTAATGAGCTCGCCGCTACCTTTACGGTAGGAGTCCTTAAGAAGAGGGAGACTCTTTGCTCGTTCCTTTCGGCAGGAGTAACTCCCTGCCAAAGGTCGGAGCTTCTCTTTGCCTCGTTGTCATCTGCCTTGTTTCCTCAGCAGTTGATTAGGGATATTGCGGCTTCTCTGGTGCAGAAGGATACCCACGACCTGATAGCTACGTCGGCGCGCAAGGCTGCTCCTTCATCATCTTATGTCGTAAGACCCAAGCTCGATACCCCAGCAACTAGGTTTATCCCGCCCTTTCGTGGCAGAGCCCCCAGTAAGGGAGGCGCTCGTGCCGACAGTAAAAGAGGCAAGAGGAGAGGATCCAAGTCCTCCCGTGGCAGAGTCTGACTGCCCACGTCCTCAGACAGCGGTAGGGGCCAGACTGAACAACTTCTGGCAAGCCTGGGAGAAGAGGGGTGCAGACCGAGAGTCTGTGTTGTTGCTCAAGGAGGGGTACAAAATACCTTTTGTACGGAGACCTCCTCTGGTAAAAGTTCCTATAGACCTCTCTCCCAGGTATCGAGAGGAGTCAAGGAGACAGGCACTACAACTGCAGGTGTCTCAGTTGCTAGAGTAGGGAGCGGTGCTGAAAGTCTCGGACCTTCAATCACCGGGATTTTACAACCGTCTCTTCCTAGTCCCAAAGCATACAGGAGGTTGGAGGCCAGTGCTGGATGTCAGTGCGCTCAACGTTTTTGTTGTCAAAACAAAATTTACGATGGAGACCACGAAGTCCGTCCTAGCAGCGGTCAGAGAGGGAGACTGGATGGTCTCTCTCGACCTGCAGGATGCGTACTTCCACATTCCTATACACCCGGATTCTCAACCGTATCTGAGGTTTGTATACAGGAATGTGGTGTACCAATTCCGAGCACTGTGCTTCGGCCTCAGCCCTGCTCCTCTTGTTTTTACGAGGCTCATGAGAAATGTGGCAAAATTTCTTCATTTATCGGGGATTCGAGCCTCCCTGTACCTGGACGACTGGCTGCTCAGAGCGTCGTCCCGTCATCGCTGTCTGCAGGACCTTCAATGGACGTTGGATCTTGCAAAGGAGTTGGGACTTAGTGAACTTAGAGAAGTCTCAGCTGAATCCCTCCCAAACGATTCTCTATTTGGGGATGGAGATTCGCAGTCTAGCTTTTCGGGCTTTTCCGTCTGCCACCAGGACAGATCAAGCCTTGCTCAAAGTCCGCCTCATGCTGAGAAAAGACCGTTGCTCAGTGAGAAGTTGGATGAGCCTCCTAGGGACGCTGTCATCCCTGGAACAATTTATCTCTCTAGGGAGACTTCACCTTCACCCTCTCCAGTTCCATCTAGACTCCCATTGGGACAAGAACAAGACTTTGGAAGCTGTCTCAATCCCGATCTCCGAACCAATAAAGACGTGCCTGAACTGGTGGGACAGCAACATAGGTCTTCGAGAGGGTCTGTCCCTGGCGGTCAAGAACCCAAACCACGTGTTATTCTCAGACGCGTCGGATTTGGGTTGGGGAGCGACTCTGGACGGTCTGGAATGTTCGGGTCTTTGGACGTCGGATCAGAGGAGCCTTCACATCAACTGCAAGGAGCTGTTGGCTGTTCACTTGGCCTTGACGAGTTTCGAGAGTCTTCTCCGAAACAAAGTGGTAGAAGTGAATGCGGACAACACCACAGCCTTGGCGTACATCTCCAAGCAAGGAGGCACTCACTTCCACACACTGTTCGTCATCGCAAGGGACCTCCTCATCTGGTCAAAAGATCGAGGCATCTCACTGTTGACAAGGTTCGTCCAGGGGAAATTGAACATCTTGGCGGACTGTATCAGTTGGAGAGGTCAGGTGATCCCCACAGAATGGACCCTCCACAAGGACGTGTGCAAGAGTCTTTGGATGACTTGGGGTCAGCCCACCATAGACCTCTTTGCGACCTCATTGACCAAAAGGCTCCCGACCTATTGCTCTCCAGTCCCAGATCCAGAGGCGGCCCACATAGATGCCTTTCTGCTGGACTGGTCTCACATGGACGCTTACGCATTCCCGCCGTTCAAGATCATCAACAGGGTTCTGCAGAAGTTCGCCTCTCACGAAGGGACAAGGTTGACGTTGGTTGCTCCCCTCTGGCCCGCGAGAGAGTGGTTCACAGAGGTACTTCAATGGCTGGTAGACGTTCCAAGGAGTCTACCTTTAAGGATGGATCTCTTACGGCAGCCCCACGTAAGGAGTCTTCATCAAAGCCTCCCCGCGCTTCGTCTGACTGCCTTCAGACTATCGAAAGACTCTCAAGTGCTCGAGGATTTTCGAAGGAGGCAGCCAGAGCGATCGCGAGGGCTAGGAGATCATCTACTATCAAGGTGTACCAGTCGAAGTGGGAGGTCTTTAGAGAGTGGTGCAAGTCATCCTCTATTTCCTCTTCCAGTACCTCTGTAGCCCAAATTGCAGACTTTCTCCTGCATCTGAGAAATGTTCGCTCCCTCTCTGCTCCCACTATTAAGGGCTACAGGAGCATGTTGGCTTCTGTGTTCAGACATAGAGGCTTGGATCTGTCAAATAATAAAGATCTCCAAGATCTCCTTAAGTCCTTCGAGACCTCTAAGGAGCGTCGTATGTCAACTCCTGCTTGGAACTTAGATGTGGTCCTAAGGTTCCTAATGTCCGACAGGTTTGAGCCATTGCATTCAGCCTCCCTGAAGGATCTCACCCTAAAGACGCTTTTTTTGGTGTGCTTGGCTTCGGCTAAAAGGGTCAGTGAGATCCATGCCTTTAGTAAAAACATCGGCTTCTCTACAGATAAAGCCACATGTTCGCTTCAACTTGGTTTTTTGGCCAAGAATGAACTGCCTTCTCGTCCTTGGCCTAAATCTTTTGATATACCTTGCCTGTCAGAAATCGTAGGCAACGAGGTTGAAAGAGTACTGTGCCCAGTTAGAGCTCTTAAGTTTTATTTAGCTCGTACTAGACCTTTACGAGGTGGTTCTGAGGCCTTATGGTGCTCCGTTAAGAAGCCCTCATTGCCCATGTCTAAAAATGCTTTATCGTACTTTATTAGATTTTTAATCCGGGAGGCACATTCTCATTTAAGTGAGAAAGATCGTTGTTTACTTAAGGTCAAGACGCACGAAGTGAGAGCGATAGCAACTTCGGTGGCTTTTAAGCAAAACAGGTCTCTGCGAAGTATTATGGACGCGACCTTTTGGAGGAGCAAGTCGGTGTTCGCTTCATTTTACTTAAAAGACGTCCAGACTCTTTATGAGGACTGCTACACCCTGGGTCCATTCGTTGCAGCGAGTGCAGTAGTGGGTGAGGGTTCTACCACTACATTCCCTTAATCCCAATATCCTTTTAATCTTCTCTTGAAATGTTTTTAATCTGGTCTTGGGTTGTACGGAAGACTAGGAAGTCTTTCGCATCCTTTTTGATTTGGCGGGTGGTCAAATGTCGTTTCTTGAGAGCACCCAGATTAAGGGTATTGATGAGGTCCTGTTGTATGGGTGGTCGCCCTGGATATAACAGCTCCTGGGAGTCTTTCAGCATCCTGAGAGGATGGCTGGGCTTCGTGAGGAAAGCGGACTAATAAGGCAGAGTAATCGTCAGAGTCAGCTTCCTTACCAGGTACCTATATTTAAGTGGGTTTTTTTTATGATATAATTGTCAAAAACTCATGAGCATATACGCCTTTATTGCATTAATACTGGTCTCTACCCACCACCATGGGTGTGAATCAGCTATTATATATTCACCGGCTAAGTTTAATATTTAAAAATGATATTTTGATTATAAAATAAATTTTTGAATATACTTACCCGGTGAATATATAAATTAAAGGCCCTCCCTTCCTCCCCGATAGAGACCCAGCGGACTGAGAAGAACTGAAGAACTTGACAAGTATATGCGGTATCTGGCCGATAGTCGGCGATGGTGGTCACACCCGCAACCTTCACGGCGATCGCTCGCGAGTTTTTGGTATCTGTCGAGCCGTCCGAGACGTCAGCTATTATATATTCACCGGGTAAGTATATTCAAAAATTTATTTTATAATCAAAATATAATTTTTATTTTGTGAAATAAATTACAGTAATTTGAACTTTAAACTATTGGTTAACAAAAGAAGCTGGATTTTATCATTCAGTAATTCAATGGAAAAGAATTGTCTGCGATATTGAGATTGGAATTAGGTACAAGCTTAACAAGAAACTTTATTTTATTAGAATGCAAGAAGCCCATTTGCATATGATGTCAAATTAAGAATTTATAGATTAACAAATAGAATGTATGAGAATTGAGTGCAGTAACAGAGAATGAAAAAGAGGAAAGGAAGAAAAGCCAAAGAGGGTACACTTATAGAAATAAACAGGGATAAGTAGAGGAGATAAAATGAAGAAAACTTCTTATAAATAAAGGAAAAGGAAGACAGTTGTAAAAATAGATATCTATGAACTCTTGAAAGGTTTTGAATATTGATTATAGATAGTAAAAGCCCCTGTAAATCTAGATTAAAAGATTAAAATATGATTACCATGAGGAATGGTAAAACTGGAAAGGTTTATGGTAAAACAGACTTGACTGAAGAGATAAGATAAATGTTGGTAAGATTGAAAGGAAGTAATCATAAAAGTGTGCATTGTGTTGTCTCTGTTAATGATCTGAAGGGGGCAAGATTAAAAAGTATGAGGAAATTTGTTTTCAGGATTTAATGTGGTGATAAACATTAAACAGTTGGAACATGTGTTTGGCCTCATATCTACTTAACTTTCTTCTATGGTAACTTTGAAATAATTAAATTGTCCTTTGCTTCTGACTCCAGACTATCTGTATGGTATACTGTAATTACTTTTTCATTTCAGTGTACAGTACGCTATATTTATTCATTCATCAGGCTTCATTTTAAAAATTTAATTTTTTCACAGAACACAAGTCAACAGTGTTGCTGGTAAAGCAGTTCAAGATACAACAGATTTGCTTCGTGAGTTGCAACCACTTGCACGTGGAGACAAGGAAAGACGTGTCAGAGCAGATAGACTAAAGACTGAATTTGAAGCAACAGCAACTCGCTTCTCAGAACTTCAAAAGGTCACTACAAACTTTGTGTTCTTTGTTTGATTTAAATTGGTCCTCAGTTACTATGACTGTCTTATACTGATTAATGTAAGTGTATGGCATATATTTTTTTCATTTAAAATGTTTTAGATGAATTTGTTCCCTAATTATTTTTGTGTATAAATATTGGATAAAAAATGATTTATAAGTAAGAAATGTAATGCAGAGTCGCTATCATTACATCAGTCATTGCCAACATATGTTGAGCATTTTGGGTAATCACACTCAATTGAATTTAAACTGCATGTTCATTGTCAGTTTTTACATATAATTCTAATAACTGGTGTACTGCTTAAAATACTGCATAAAGTTTCCTAAGTGGATTTTACTCCTATTTCTAAGGAAAGGAGCTGTATCAATTTTTATACAATGTGTTATGTATAGTCAGTTCTCCATATTTATGATTAAGAATGCTTGCTGCTCTAAGGTGGGTCAACTCCTAACCTACCAACTCGCTTCCCATTGCCTATGCACGGTTGACTAACACACTGTAGTCCATTTCTTTTATTGAGGCAGATTTGCACCGACTCGCAGCGGTGCCCTTTTAGCTCGGAAAAGTTTCCTGATCACTGATTGGTTAGAATTATGTCGTCCAACCAATCAGCGATCAGGAAACTTTTCCGAGCTAAAAGGGCACCGCTGCGAGTTGGTGCAAATCTGCATCGCTAAAAGAAATTGACTATAGGTAACCCATTGTACTTCACTGGATGTATTTACAACTAATCTGACCAACAAACTCCCCGGTGTAATGCTCTCCAGCCCCAGATCCGTCACCGGTATTTGAGGACACATTCCAACACCAATGGGATGAGCTGGACTTTTACGCCTTTCCCCCCATTCAGCCTGATACGTCAGGTTCTGAACAAAGTAAGGGAGTTGGAAAATGTTAGTAACACTGGTAGTACCAAGGTGGCCCCATGTGCAATGGTCCTCGAACCTTCTGGAACTTCTCGTAACTTCAAGAGTGGCTAAATCTTCTACAACAGTCTCGCATGAAAAAGTTTTACAACACAACCCACTACCTTTCTCTTCATGAATGGAGATTATCCAGCACCACCTCTGTAAGATAGGTTTTTCGAGACCAATTGCGTAGTAGCTTTAGCCATACCTCCATAAGTCCTCTTCAGCTGTCTTATCAATCAAAGTGGTCACTTTTCTACGATTGGTGTTGTAGAAGGAGTATTGATCCAATCAAGGCCACTATTCCCTGAATTGCAGATTTGTGTGTGTTCCTACAAAAGGAAAAATCCCTCTTGGTCACATTGGTGAAAGGCTATGGGTCAGCCTTAACCCTGGTTTTCAAATTGAAGGGAATCCTTGTCTTCTCTTTGTGGGCACTGTCAGCTCTGATTAAAAGGTTTGAGCAGAGCAGACCTGTCCTCCTCAGGAGCTAAAACCCCAGTCTTGGAGTGTGATTGACGTTTTGAGGTTCCTCGAGGTGGCACTTTACGAACCTCTTCCTTAGGCTTCTGAAAGAGGTCTTACCTTGAAGACGGTATTTCTCCTAGCCTTGACCTTTCAAAAAGAATGAGTAAACTTCATGGTTCATCTTAAATGATATCACACTTGGGGAATGAAAGAGTACCTTTGTTCCTGAGTTTGTGGCAAAGACCCAGAATCTGGTAAAGACCCAGAATCCTTCAATTTTAGACAACATATTTGACTCCTTTTCCATCTTGGCTATCAAAGTGGTAACTGGGTGAACAGCTGATAACCAAACAATGTTATCAGTATTCCAAGAATTTTCTCTTTCTAGTCTTAGCCAAACATTTTAGGAGTAAATCCCTTACAAATGACTTGGGTTTGTATAGTTAAAAAAATATAAATTATCTTAAAAATTTCTAGTAATGTTTATTTCTTCCTTCAATAGAGAAATTCCTGGATTGCCACTTACTAAGGGACAGATAATGTAGCAGGGAAAATCAGTAACAACTTAGTGACAAGTGGTCTCTCCAAGCTATTTAAGTCACTGCTTTGCTAGTTTTATAAGCAAGAAATCAGCATATGGTTTGTTTTATACTGTGCTGGGAATATCATTATTAGAAAATAATTTTACCAATTCTATTTTGTGATGATTGCTTAGGTACTGCTCACCATGTGTGTCGATAAAATAGTTTTTGTTTTAATGTTTTTATTTTTATTTCAGAAAATGATGGTTACTATGAGAACTGCTCGTTTACCTGCAGATATGGTAGCTGTTGAACAAGATGCATCTGCCAATACAGAAGAACTTATTCAAAGAGAGCAGATGTTGCAAGTTAAAAAAAAAGAAATACAGGTAGGTTTTTAAGTTTGAATATAGATAGACGTTATTAAGTGTCACATAATATAAGGAAATCATGATCATTTTTTTAGAACTGAGTGGGGAGAGTTTTTCAGAATCTTGTAAATAATTGATTTATATTGGGGAAAACAACAAAAATTTATATATTATAAGAATGACTCCATATCATTTGTGAGACCTGCAGGTTTAAAATTTTTTTGCTATAATAATGTAGATGAGTAAAATACAATATTAGTAAGGCATTAAAATTTTGGTTATCTGGAAAGGAAATGAAATTTAAGATATTAGTATAAAAGTATCCCAGTGAAGAAAAGAAATAAATAAATGATATAAGAAATAATGAACAAATAAAATACAGTATTTTAAAAACAGTAACATCATCAAAACAGGTATTTCATATATAAACTATAAAAAGACTTATGTCAGCCTGTTTAACATAAAAACATTTGCTGCCAGTTTGAACTTTTGACGTTATACCGATTCAACTACCTGATTTGGAAGATCATTCCACAATTTGGCCACAGCTGGAATAAAACTTTTAGAAACTGTGTAGTATTGAGCCTCATGGTGGAGAAGGCCTATCTATTAGAATTAACTGCATGCCTAGAATTACAAACAGGATGGAACTGTCCGGGAAGATCTAAATGTAAAGGACGCTGAGAATTATCTGCATCATGCATAACGAACTAATTGAACGCCGGTGTCAGAGATTAATATCTAAAGCAGGAATAAGAAATTTAATAGTCCGGAAGTTCTTGTCCAACAAATTGAAATGAGAATTGGAAGCTGAAGACCAGACAGGAGAACAACACTCGAAACAAGGTAGAATGAAAGAATTAAGGGATTTTGATGAAGGAAAAATCTATTTCTGGGGAGAGACCTGTGACGCCCGGTGAAAAAGGTCCTTCTTTACACTTTTCTAATATAAATCTTCCAAATATACTAGAGAAAGATAAAAGCATGGAATGCAGAGGTTACTACCATCGCGCGATCACCTTGTGGGTGTCGTATATTTAACAAGGGCGTGTGAAAACCACTACAGTATTCACAGGCTGTCTTCCATTTAGATTATCCCTTCATCAAAGGGGAGGGCCGTGGCAGGCCCTAGAGAATACAGTTGGGCTACCCCACCGACACCTACTACTCGCGCTCTCCAGGTCATCCTTCTGTTTTGGACTTGCCCGCAAAGGCGATAAGTGATTTGCTCAGTGTTTTCGCAAGTGATTGTCGTTAATTCAACATGACTGACGTTGCTACTTCACCTTTACCAATGTCAAGTACCATAGTTTGTTTTGTCAGTTTATTTCAGTACCGGGCATTTGTTCTTTTTCCAGTATTGTGAATTATAGTTTTGGAAGCGGTTGGCCTGCCTCGGTATTGGCAGCCATTTTGGGTATTGTTCGCTTCGGTAATTTTTCAAGTTAATTTTGCCCATCTGGTACTCTGTCATCTAGGTTATATCACTTACGTTTTATGACCAATTTTATCATCATTATTTATTATTGGTTTTTACTATGGTATTTATTTGCTAGCAAGTCCAATTTGGACCTACGAAGAATAGCGATTTAGTCTTTGTTAAAGTTGTACACGCCTCAGAAGAGGCTCGTTTTAGACTATATCTTTGTTTATTTGTTACGTTGTCGTTATTCTTCGTTCTTGGTTATTACAATTACTAAGAAAAAAGCAATCAAATTTATTATTTTTCTTATATTATTGTGTGATGTTAGTTTTTTATTATGTAACCTTGAGAGCGTGAGCATAGAGTGCTCGTTTTCTGTTCTACAGTTACGAGTTACCCCTTCTCTCGTTTTCTTTATTAAGCTCGAGTAAGAGAGGTGGATTTCCCGTTTTCCGTTTTTATACGATCACGAGTTAGTCCTGCCTCCTCTTATTCTCCGAGTTGATGATATTACGTTTAATGATATTCACGTTTTATTGTTGTGGTTACTGTTAATATAGCTAGCACTATTAATAGGTTACGTTAGTGTATGAGTCATTAGTTGGGGTCGCCTTATGCCGACACCCTTAGCTCCGCCTTGAGTTATACTCCGCTATAATGGATACTCATTGTGTGAGAACTAGTCAGATATTTGGAGTGCAACGGTGAAATCCGGCACTCAGACTCCCGCTGAGGCCTTTTACACACGAACCTTTGTCATGATTGATCACAATTACATTATTGACGGTCCCTTTTTTCATCGAATCTCCGGCTTCACTGGAGATAACACACACATTCAGTATTGAGGAAGGTTATCGTACCGCTGAGGGTCACAATTTCACGATGACGGACCTTTGTCACCAGATCTCCGGTACAAACAGAGATCAATCAGACGATCAGAACCGGAGTTGACAATTTGATCAATCAGACGATCAGAACCAGGGTACGAACCCTTTTTCATGAATAATCACAATTTCGTTATTACGGTCCTTTTTTATCGAATCTCCGGCTTAACCGGATACACACAGACGTTCAGCATTGAGGTTAATATTAGATTTCCTCTGATGTTCACGTTTTCACTATGACGGACCTTTGTCACCGGATCTCCGGTGGCAACAGAGATCACTCAGACCACAGGTGGCCAATCTTTTGTTTTAGCTGTAAAGGAAAGGATTTAACATGAATACAAAGTAAACTGTACTTACTTTAATGACAATTTGAATTTGTGTTGATAATATTCATTAGCTATTTTTGAAAGTCCTAATGAAAATATATGAACATAATTAGCAATTTTAAAGAAAAGTCATTCAATTTACTATCTTTGGGGTATAGTGCGCCACTTGTGATCATGAAATGCGCCACTGTTGGTGAATGCGCCATAGGTTGGCCACCCCTAACTCAGACGTTCAGAACCGGGGTTAACATTATTTTACCGATGAGGTTTATAGTTACATGTTATGTGGTTACTGGATATTAGTATTCTAGTGATTCATCTGTTCACTGACCAGAGTCTCAAGGAACAGTAGATAGCCTCTCATGGCATGGTTGGTTTCGACCTGGTTTTTCATTAGAAGGGGCTAGCGTTCGGTTCCAAGTACTGAGTAGAAATTTATTTCTATTTGAACACGATGTTGTATGGATATTTATACATATTTATAATTAAATATATGCATAAATATAGGCATTATTATTAGTTATAGTTATACAATTTTTTGTGCAATTGAAGAAGACACAGACCTAATGTGTTTCTCAAAAGTAAATTTGCTGTCGAAAATCACACCAAAAATTTTTAAAGTCATACAGAGTTAGAGAAACATTATCAATGTTGAGATCTAGATTTTGAGGAGCCACTGTCTTTGACCAACTTACAATCATACTTTTGAGTTTTGTTAGGATTCAACTTCATGCCCCATAATTTGCACCATGCACTAATTTTAGCTAGAAAAGAATTTACAAACTCTGCTTAATTGTGTGATTAGACATCTAATTCCAGGTATTATAACTGATCTATTTAAGCCTGATTGTATAGGGCGTCACTAAGCAGGTCTACTTGTCAGGATTGGGATGTGGTTTTACACATGTAGTAGGTTCAAATTTGGATCTTTGGAAAACTTTCACTGATAAATTTAACAGGTAAATTAATAATAAACTACAAACACTTATCTTTTTAAGGTGGGCTTTAGGAGCTTAAGTTGATTGTGTCATTTTTCCCTCCATTCAGGGCTAAATTGTTTCAAGATTTCAGAGTTTTACAGTTTCCTCTTTCACTTCCCCTTATTAGAAGTAGTTGTGAGAATAGTGAACCTTCTTAAGTAAGAGACATTCAGTACATATTGAATAACCTACGAGCTTGCAGGTAATGTCCTAATTGACTAGGTTAGATTAGAATGTCAATTCACCATCTTTCCAAAAGGTAATGTTTTTTCTTGTTGAAGGTTCTGGGCTCGGGAACTCGCCAAGTTTGGATCTAAATTTTACATAAACTTGTAGTTTAAGGTTCTAGATATTAGGAGTAAACCTACATCTCTTAAATTTTGCAGAAATGTTTCTTTAGAAAATTTTTTAGGGACCTTTCAATAATGTACCTTTTTGGTTAGTTGGCTATTATCTCAGGAAATTCTGACTTTCTTATTGAGATTATTGGTTTCTAGATATACAGTACAGTATAGTGACTGCTGCTGAAAACCATCTGGAGTCCTACTGACAAAGAGTATTTTTCAGATTATTCCTCATTAAATTCTAGACCTAGAATTCTAATTGGGTTTTACATTAAACATTTTTGGTTGACCACCATCTTTCATTCACTGGTGTCCGACTTCCATCTGAGTGTGGGAGTGAGCAATATGAACATCAGTGGAGGTTTATAGAAATAAACACAATTTTAATAATACAGTACATTTCTTTATTGACCTGATGTTCATATACAGTAAATGCTCTCACTGACTTAATGTCAATGAAAAGCGAATACTGTTGACTCCAAAACTGAATGGGGATCTCTTAGCGTGCTAGTTACCAATAACCACTAGATTGCTTCATTACTTTATGGTGGGGCTTGTAACTTTTGAACAGAAATAAAATGGAAAATATATTGATAAATTTTTGGATTACTGTATACATCGATAGAAAAATCTTCTGGATAAGAAGCAGTGTGAACATCAGGTGTTGTTTTCCAAGGGGTCTCGTTGATAGGTACAAGTGTTTCCCACTGTTTAATGAAGTTGAATGTTTTAATGTGACATTCAAAATGAATAATTTTTATCTGTGTCCTTTTGCTCTCCTCTATTCTAACCCTTCTTAATTTTCTTTTTTATTCTCATTTCAACAATGTTTTCATCCAGTTCACACCCCCTCATTTCATAATATAGAAGTATGTTTTAGAATTATTGTTTATTAGTTTCTCTGGTGATCTCATACTTGACAAAATCACTTGTCAGGCTCATGACTTGCAATCTTGTACAGTGAGCAACGATGTCATGTATCAACCTACTTATCTTCACGTTTCATACTGTAACTGATAAAAGAGTAAATGTAGAAAGAAACTGAAAATTACAATAGAAAGCTATGAAAATTTTCTTTATACTGTAGCTACAAGAGTGGATGACTCAAAGAATTAATCCTTATATGAGAGTAAGCAGTTTGATGTTCAAGAATGATGCTAAGACTGAATAATGTTTTCAGTCCTGTGTATTAATTTTCCTAAATATTTGAAATTTTTATAATGAATATCTGATTCACTGTTTTCTATAACAGTGAAATACTGTGAAGCCCTTTACTCAATTTTTCTACTTTCTATTTCTAGGATTTAGAGTTTGAGACAGCAATGCAACTAGAGAGAGAGCAAAGAGTTCATCAGCTTGAGTCTGATATCATAGATATAAATGAAGTGATGAGGGATCTTAGTGCCATGGTTCATACACAGGGGGAAATGGTTGGTAAGTACATTACAATATGTAGAACATATATTGACCTATTTTTATTCTGAGTACTGTAGTGGTTGCCTTGGATTACAGTACATCAGTATTCATAAGGAACTGGGTTTGGTGTTATTTTTATGGACTTGCATAAAGCTTTTTTAATTTTGATTTTGTCAATTTTTTATGGTCTGTGAAAAGGGTTTGACTACTCTAAAGGAAGAGACTTAATATTCAGAAGAAATGGTGGTCTTTCTTAGATCTTTTAAAGTAAAATTAATCTGGCTGTCTAGCTAATACTAATGTAAAATTTTATCCATTCTATTTATTTTAACCTCTAGAATTATAAATACTGTACAGCATTCTGTATTTGCAACAAATTTTCTTGTAGGAATAAATTGAGTAATTATGTTTTTTGTGTATTGCATAAGATTTATGGTGCTAACAGAGATTGTAACAATATTACAGATGCTTATACAGTTTAAGGCTCATGGTTTTGTGTTTTTCATTTTCAGTATAGTATAAATTTTTCTATAGTTGTGATAGAAATCATAGCTTCCTTCACTTGTATTGCATAAGATTTATCATGTTAACAGAAATGGTAAGAATATTACAAATGCTTACACAGTGTAAGGCTTATGGTTTTATGTTTTTCGTCTTCACTGTAATTTTTTTTCATTTGCAATGATAGAGATCATAGCTTTCTTTACCAAAAGCAGTGATAGTGAGTTTACTGTATAAGGTAGGGTATATGTGACCATCATATGTAGTAAAAGTACAGGTCTGGATGTTAGTGCTCTACTTAAGTTTGCTGATCAAGTACCTCATAGGATGGACTGTCTTAAAGGAAGTCTTGCTTAATGAGCTGTGGGAGTAGCATCCTTTTGCTCTTTAGCTATATAACTTTCTTTACTTTAACTTCGTCGGCGCCCACTCGTGTCCGAGTATTGGGTTCTGTCGTTAGCCATCAGCCTCCTATCTGTGGGGTGGGTGCTTATGCCTGATGTGGCTGTTAAGTCCTAGTCTGTGGTGGAAGAGTCGCGGACAGTGTTCACAAGGGAGGGTAGGTGGTGGGCGGGGCTGTTCTAATCGCTCTCTCCTTCTTCTCCTCCTAGCCTCCTCATTTTGTCTCCTCTCCTCGAAGTCCACGGTGCCATGGTGTACTGTACTCCTCCAGGTTTTCCTGTCCCTGGCTTTAACTAAAGTCTTACTCCAATTTCACCTGATGTTTATATTCTTAGATCCTCAGGGTTGAAGATACGAAACTACTTAGTAATCATGACTATTATGATTCATATTAGCTTGTGTGTGTTTTCAAGTACTTTGGTTTTTAACCCCTGCTTATTTTTGTAAACTTGTATGTCACTACTGTAAAGCCAATCTTTTAGAGAATTGAGCTGCAACAAAATGGAAGCATAGTCTCCCATTTACTTGCTTAAATTGAAGGCTGGATTCTAGGTCAGCAAGGGAGTTCTTAAGGCTGATTCTATGTCTCCATTCATCATCTACCTCACACTTCATAGTCCTTAGCCATGTAGCCCTAGGTCTTCTAACTTTAATAGAGTGTTGTGGAGCCCAGTTAAAAGTTTTGTAACCTAATTTCTCTTGGGGAGGGCAAAGAGCATGCTTAAACCATCTCCATCTACCCCTCACCTTGATCTCATCTACATATGGCCCTCAAGTAATCTTTTGTAGTTTAATTTCTAATCCTGTCCTGCCATTCAACTCCCAATATTCTTCTGAGGGCTTTGTTCCCAAATCTACAAAATCTTCATTGTCATACCACGACTCTTGTTCATACAGTAACACCGATCTCACTAAACCGATATATAGCCTGATTTTTTATATGTAATTTCAGGCGATTAGATTTACAAATTTTGCTTAACCTAACCATTGTCGGATATGTTTTTAAAAATTTTTATTAAACTAATTCTAAAGACCCTGTATTAGAGATCATAGTTCCTAAATATTTAATGATTATACCTCATTATCCTTTCTCCTTCCTATGGTATTTAGTCTTCCATTGCATATGCCGTTATATCATCTGTCTTTCTTTATCTCGTGCCCAACCTTCTGTGATATATTGTGCATTCTGGTAAGCAATCATTGCAAATCCTGTGGTGGTCTGCTAATAAGAACAGAACCATCACTATACTGTACCCTAGGTCAACTAATATCCTATTACCTATCCAGTCCAATTCTTTTCCACCATCCCCAACTGTTCTTTGCATTGCAAAATCCATGAGGAGGATAAAAATCAGTGACAACATATTCACATGTTCACAGGAAATTCATATGAAAGGATTGCACTAACATTAACTTTGCACTTGCTATGTTCATGAACAGATTTACTTATTTAAGGGGAACTCCACAATAATGCAGGACTCTCCACAAAATTGGCTAGTGCTCACTATCGAAGGCTTTTTCATAGTCCACAGATGCCATTAAAAGGGGATTTCTATATTCTACCCATTGCTGTACAACATGTGTTAAAACGAAAAATGAAAATTTGGTCAGTACAACTTCTACCTTTTCATAATACTGCTTGTTCATCTCATTTCATCAATCATTCTATCAATCTTTTTCTCGTCTCTTTAGAATAAGCATCTTATATATTTTCATGACAACTGACAAAAGTATGATGCCCCTTTAATTATTGCAATCAGTCATGTCTCCTTTTTGGTAGTCTTTTCATTTTTGGGCAATTATTTCATCCTATCCAGGGGCTTTCCATCTCTTAGTTTTTTAATGATAGCATCTATTTCAGACACTGAATTTATTCATGGGCACTTTTTATATTGAAGTGAAATGATTGTGTACACCATTGAATAGTCTTATTACTGCTGGTAAAATTCAATTTTGTTTTCCGATGAAATTCTATTGACATTTACTGTATTGCCTTTTAGTGCTGTAGTTGGTATTTATCTTGATTATATTAACTATAAGTGGGCATTAAGATGAATAGTTTTGGGAGTCCTTTTATTTGATTTGTACAGTTTTTGAAGTAATGTATTTCCATTGTATTATAATAAGTTATCAAGCAGAGGGAAAGCATATGTGATAGTGATAAAGTAAAATCACTTTGTCACTAAAAAAAGATTAAATTTGAAATATAAATGTTAAAGAATTTTTTTTCTTTTAAGATTTAGAAAAAGAAATATGAACAATGAAAGGTCTTGTTGCTTTATTCTATATGAATAGGGTCTGATTTTATTTCGCATGTATACAATGACCTGAAAATAGTGCATAAAACAAAATTAGCAGAAATGTGTGTGCTGTGTGTTACTACATCTGTAATGTTTTACAACTAATTATTTCATACGATGAATACTGATAATTTTTTTTAGTAGGTAAGGTAGGGACCATTCATATGGTTTTAGGGTACAGTATGTAGAAAACTTTTAATCATTGTATAGAATAGATTTTTCATTTTACCAGATTGATGGTTTACGGGGAAATTCAATAACATCACATGGATTTATATCAGTTTAAGTTTTTCTTGCGAGCTGTATTTTAGCAGAATTTTAATCATTACAGACTCTATAGAGCAAAATGTGGAAACGGCACATGGCCATGTAGAGGAAGGACGTCAAGAACTTGTGAAAGCAGCAGCCTATCAGGTATATAGTTCTGTATTGTTTTTTCACATGTGGTTTATTTAATTTTACGCTTGTTGAAAATTTCCTTATCTGAAGTACAGAAATTGTTTGTCTATAGTAGATATTTTTCATGCCATGGAGTTTGTAACTTGGCTGTTAATTTTGTTGGCTAATAACTGTCTAAATGTTTTCCATTTTAATATTAACTTTTAAAACTAATTTCTTGCTATATGTGAATGTTAAGAGCTAAAATTACGGTTTGGTTAGACGTATTCACGTGTTATTAATTTCTAGAAGTTGTATAGTAAATCCCACTGCTATCTCGGGTGTTCTGTTCCAAGCCCTTCCCCTAGGCAGTAGTAGTCCTATTACAGTACCCAATTAAGCACTTTAGTTTAAAAGATTAGGTGTATCTTACAAATTATATGCTGTTATATTTACAAAAATTTTTATTCCATAAGCTGAAATTTTACTGATGTCATTATGTTTGGTCACAAAGCTAAACAAAGGTAATGAAAGTTGCTAATTGTAATAAGCAAAGAAGCCAAAATGGCTACTCAAAACCAGGGTGCTGCGTGCGCCAGGGGATTGAAGACTAGACTGTCAGGCACAGGCTCCTGCTTTTGTGGGAGCTCTTGTAGACCAGGCGGCGGGGTCCCAGTTTGTGAAAAACTGCCACCTGCTACTACTGGTTTTGGCCTCGGCATCTGAAGACCAGGTCGCTGCAGGCTCTAGGTTTTGAAGACCAGGTAGCTTCTACTATGGCGTAAATCCGGAATATAGTAACTGCTGTAGTAAATGCCTATCATAATGCTAAGGATTTTGGTCCAGGTTATTTGCTTCTGGTTCAAGGCTTTTCTACTGGTCTCTGGTTCTTAAAACAAGGTTGATGTTGCTTGGCCTCAGCTGATGATGTTATTGCACCAGTGTTTGAACCCATAGAAGGATGGTGTGTTTGCTTCTGTGAGGTCTTGATCTGAGTAATGAGGGCTCAGTGGGTAACCTCGTATATGTGTTCAATTGTTTGTAGTATTGCCTCTCATGGGCTGGCTAATCTCCATTTGTGGTGTTACTCCATTTTTGCCCACTTTTACCTTTTCTCTTTAGGGTTGCCCGGTCCCTTTCTATTGGTGAGGGCTCTTGCAGACCTTGCTGCTGCTTAAGACATCATTGTTGCTGCCTTAAGCATTCGGTGAATTTGTTACTATTATAGCCACATAGAAGTTATGCAAGCGTTTATATTTTGAAGTGATACTCATTGATTCAGATTAATCTAAGGATTAGATAAAAAAATGTGTTCTGTACAGTATATTTATTTATGGTAGTTTTGCTCTCATAAGTTATAATTACTAGATAATGTAGTCATAGTCGGCATGAATACAAAGCCCTCTATTTGACCATGTTTTGAGGGGAAAAAAAAAAAAAAACTCGCAAAATGGCATCACTGATTGTCATATGGCTTTAGTAGACCAGGCTGATGTTGGGCTACAAATCCCTGTATCGAGGTTATTGTTTTGCCGCACTTGTGCTTTACTTTGGGGCCTGAAAAGTGGGTGCTGTAGAGCCTTCAACTTTACTACCAGGTTGATTTTTGGGCTTTGAAGAATAGGTTGCTGCTGTGACTTCTGCTGCTCCTTCAGTTACAGCTTCTGCTGGGTATCAACACCTGAAAGTGGGGCTGCAGCTACTGGGTCTTATTTGTTGCGTCATAGTTAATGCTGCTGCTTCTGTTTTTTTTTGAGTCCCAGTCTCATTAGTGCAGGATACTGCTGCTGTTGGACCACTGCACTTTTAGATGAATTGGCTATGATTTGGCTGAAGAAGGTTAAGGTGCTGCTGCCCTCGGACTTCTAAAGATTAGTCCTTAGGCAACTGGTTCAGCAGGAGCTTTAGTGGTGGAAAACTAGTCTTCTATGTAGATTGAGATCTGGCTCAAGAAGATGGGGTTCCTGAAAATTTAGGCTGTCGTTTCTGATATACACAAGCGGGTGTGAAGACTGCTACTGCAGTGGTGTTTCTGATGGCATGCTCCTTAATACCGTGATGGTGGTGTTGCGGAGTACTGGATAAGACCAGATCTGATCATGCTGCAGGGTACCTACTCCTTTAGTCCAGTCTGGTGTGCTGTGCTAGATAATAACGACCAGGCTGCTGCTGTTGCTGATTATGGCTTCTGAAGACATTACTGATGTTATGAAGATATGGCTGGTACTGTTGCACGATATTGGGTTACTGAAGACCTGGCTAGTCCGGCTGGTGCTGTTGCGGAAGGCTAGGTCATGAAGATGGGGCCTGTTGCTGGATGCCCGGGCCTGAAGGCAAGGCTCTTGCTGTTGCTGGATGCCCGGGCCTGAAGACGAGGCTCTTGCTGTTGCTGGATGCCTGTGCCTGAAGAAGAGTCTCTTGCTGTTACTGGATGCCCGCTCCTGGGGACGAGGTTGTTGCGGTTGGTGGATGCCCGCTCCTGGAGACGAGGCTGTTGCTGTTGCTGTTGCTGGATGCCAGCCCCTGGAGATGAGCCTGTTGCTGGATGCCAGCTGCCAGCTCCTGGAGATGAGCCTGTTGCTGGATGCCAGCTGCCAGCTCCTGGAGATGAGCCTGTTGCTGGATGCCAGCTCCTGGAGACGAGGTTGCTGGATGCCAGCTCCTGGAGACGAGTCTGTTGCAGGATGCCAGCTCCCGGAGAAGAAGCAGGTGCTGTGGGTGGCTCCTGAAGATTAATCTCTCGCCGTTGCTGAATGACACCTCCTGCAGACGAGCCTCTCGCCGCTGCTGAATGCCTGCTGAAGACAAGCCTCTCGCTGTTGCTGAATGCCAGCTCCTGTAGATGTGCCTCCTGCTATTGTTGAATGCCAGCTCCTCAAGACAAGCCTCTCGCCGTTGCTGAATGCTAGCTCCTGAAAACGAGCTCCTGAAAACGAGCCTCTCGCCGTTGCTGAATGCCAGTTCCTGGGTACGAGGCGTTAGCTGAAGATGAGGCTGTTGCTGTTGTAATTGCCAGCTCCTGTAGAAGAATTGCTGGTTTGGCCAGCTTCTGAAAAAGAAGCATTGCTGTTGCCGGATGGCAGATACCGAAATAAGGCTGAATGTGTTGCTGGATGTCAGCTCCTGAAGAAGAGGCTGGTACTGTGGCTGGCTCCTGAAGACGAGGCTGGTAATGAACGTCAGCTCCTGAAGATTAGTCTCTCGCTGTTGCTGAATGCCACTTCATGAAGATGAGTTTCTCGCCTTTGCTCAATATCACCTCCTGAAGACGAACTTCTCGCCGTTGCTGAATGCCAGCTCCTGAAGACGAGCCTCTCGCCGTTGCTGAATGCCAGCTCCTGAAGACGAGCCTCTCGTCGTTGCTGAATGCCAGCTCCTGAAGACGAGCCTCTCGCCGTTGCTGAATGCCAGCTCCTGAAGACGAGCCTCTCGCCGTTGCTGAATGCCAGCTCCTGAAGACGAGGCTCTCGCCGTTGCTGAATGCCAGCTCCTGAAGACGAGCCTCTCGCCGTTGCTGAATGCCAGCTCCTGAAGACGAGCCTCTCGCCGTTGCTGAATGCCAGCTCCTGAAGACGAGCCTCTCGCCGTTGCTGAATGCCAGCTCCTGAAGACGAGCCTCTCGCCGATGCTGAATGCCAGCTCCTGAAGACGAGCCTCTCGCCGATGCTGAATGCCAGCTCCTGAAGACTAGGCTCGCGCCGATGCTGGATGCCAGCTCCTGAAGACGAGCCCGTTGCTGAATGCCAGCTCCTGGAGACGAGGCTGTTGCTGGGTGCCAGCCTGGAGACGAGGCTGTTGCTGGGTGCCAGCCTGGAGACGAGGCTGTTGCTGGGTGCCAGCCTGGAGACGAGGCTGTTGCTGGGTGCCAGCCTGGAGACGAGGCTGTTGCTGGGTGCCAGCCTGGAGACGAGGCTGTTGCTGGGTGCCAGCCTGGAGACGAGGCTGTTGCTGGGTGCCAGCCTGGAGACGAGGCTGTTGCTGGGTGCCAGCCTGGAGACGAGGCTGTTGCTGGGTGCCAGCCTGGAGACGAGGCTGTTGCTGGGTGCCAGCCTGGAGACGAGGCTGTTGCTGGGTGCCAGCCTGGAGACGAGGCTGTTGCTGGGTGCCAGCCTGGAGACGAGGCTGTTGCTGGGTGCCAGCCTGGAGACGAGGCTGTTGCTGGGTGCCAGCCTGGAGACGAGGCTGTTGCTGGGTGCCAGCCTGGAGACGAGGCTGTTGCTGGGTGCCAGCTACTGAAGTTGAAGCTCTTGCCGGATTGCCAGTTCCTGAAGATGAAGCTCTCGTTGTTGCCAACTCTTGAAGACTTCTCTCTCGCTGTTGCTGGATGCCAGCCCCTGAAGATAAGGCGCTTGCTGTTTCTGGATGAAAGCTCCTGAAGTGAAGCAGTCGCCGTTGCTGAATGCCAGCTCCTGAAGATGAGCCTCTAGCCATTGCTGGAGGTCAGCTCCTAAAGAAGAGGCTCATGCTGTTCCTGGAGGCCATGAAGAAGAGGTGTTTACTGTAACTGGTTGCCACGCTCCTGAAGAAAAGGTGTTTGGTGTTGCCGAAGACTAGGCTCGCTGGATGCCAGCTCCTGAAGACGAAGCTGTTGCTGGGTGACAGATCCTGAAGATGAAGCTCTCGCCATTGCTAAATGCCAGCTCCTAAAGATAAGCCTCTCAGCAACCTGAATGCCAGGTCCTGAAGACCAGCCTCTCGCCGTTGCTGAATGCCAGCTCCTGAAGACAAGCCTTGCGCCGTTGCTGAATGCCAGCTCCTGAAGATGAGCCCGTTGCTGAATGCCAGCTCCTGGAGATGAGGCTGTTGCTGGGTGCCAGCTACTGAAGATGAAGCTCTTGCCAACTCCTTAAGACTTGGCTCTCGTTGTTGCTGGATGCCAGCTCCTGACTACAAGGCGCTCGCCGTTTCTGGAGGTGTTTGGTGTTGCCTTAGACCAGGCTCGCTGGAAGCCAGCTCCTGAGGATGAGGCGCTCGCGGTATCTGGATGAAAGCTCCTGAAGACTAAGCACTCGCCGTTGCTGAATGCCAGCTCCTGAAGACGAGGCGCTCGAAGTTTCTGGAGGTCAGCGCCTGAAGAAGAGGCTCATGCTGTTGTTGGATGCCAGCTCCTTTAGAAGAGCCTCTCACCATTGTTAGATGCCAGCTCCTGAAAATGAGTTTGCCATTATTGGATACCTGTCCTGAAGACTAGCCTCTCGCGGTTGCTGGGTGCCAGCCCCTGAAGACAAGCCTCTCGCCGTTGCTAGAGGCCAGCTCCTGATGAAGAGGCTCACGCTGTTGGTCAATGCTAGCTTCTGAAGATAAAGCTCAAAGCTTTCACTGTTGCTGGAGGCCAGCTCCTGAAGAAGAGGCTCTCTGCCAGCTCCTGAAGACTTAGCTTCTCGCTGTTGCCGGATGCCAACTCCTGAAGATGAACCTCTCACTGTTGCTGTATGCCAGCTCCTGCTCCTTTAGACGAAGCTCTCGCTGTTGCAGGATGCCAGCTCTTGAAAATGAAGCTCTTACTGCTGCCGGATTGCCAGTTCCTGAAAACGAAGCTCTCGTTGTTGCTGTATGCCCGCTCCCGGAAACGAGGCTGTTGCTGTATGCCCGCTCCCGGAGACGAGGCTGTTGCTGTATGCCCGCTCCCGGAGACGAGGCTGTTGCTGTATGCCCGCTCCCGGAGACGAGGCTGTTGCTGTATGCCCGCTCCCGGAGACGAGGCTGTTGCTGTATGCCCGCTCCCGGAGACGAGGCTGTTGCTGTATGCCCGCTCCCGGAGACGAGGCTGTTGCTGTATGCCCGCTCCCGGAGACGAGGCTGTTGCTGTATGCCCGCTCCCGGAGACGAGGCTGTTGCTGTATGGCCGCTCCCGGAGACGAGGCTGTTGCTGTATGCCCGCTCCCGGAGACGAGGCTGTTGCTGTTGCTCACTCCTAGAGACGAGATTGTGGCTGTTGCTGGAGGCCAGCTCCTAAAGATGAAGCTCTCGCTGGTGCTGGAGGCCAGCTCCTGAAGACGAAGCTCTCGCTGTTGCCAACTCCTGAAGACTAGGCTGTCGCTGTTGCTGGATGCTTGCTGGATGCCAGCTCCTTTAGACGAAGCTCTCGCTGTTGCTGGATGCCAGCACCTGAAGACGAGGGTCACGCTTTTGCTGGATGCCAGCACCTGAAGACGAGGGTCACGCTTTTGCTGGATCCCAGCTCCTGGAGATTTGGCTGTTGCTGGATACCAAGTCCTGAAGACAGGACTTTTGCCATTGCTTGATACCAATTCCTGAAGACAGGGCTGTTGATGTGTGCCAGCTTCTGAAATCAGAGCTAATACTGACTTTGCAGCCAAATCTGAGCTAGTGCTCTTTTGAGGTGAGGGTTTCCTTTGTCTCTGTTGCCGAGGCTTGACGTATAAAGATCCGACTGCTTCATGAAGTCCGACTGCTTCATGAAGTCCGACTGCTTCATGAAGATCACACTTCTGCTAGGCTCCAAAACTGGGATGCCGTTGGTCTTTCAACTACTGAAAATGATGCTGCTGATGCTATTTCCTGGCTACTGCAGAGTATGGCAATTTTCTTTACAATCTTGCTGCAACTGCGAACAATTTGGCCACCTGTTGGCCTCAGCTGATGATTTTCACATTGCTGCCAAGTTTGTCTATCCTAGCTTATGAACACACCTCTATTGGGCCACAGCTTCTGAAAAGTAAAACGATAAATGTTCTGCATATCTTGATGAAGTTGCAGATGCTGTTGGACTCCAAGATATTGCTGACGTGACAATTTCGCTGCTGTGCTCCCAGCTGTTGAAGGATATGTTGCTGTTGCAGGTGCAAAGCCAGGCTGCTGTTGCTTATGAAGATTATGGCTTCAGCTCGTGGAAACTACATTTTATCTGGCGTAAGGTAAAAGTTTTTTTGAAGACCTGGCAGCTACTGGCTGACAACTCCTGTAAACCTAGTGGCAACTGCTGCAGGTGGGGTCTGGATCCTAAAGGCGCTGTTAAAGTCTTGGCAACCGAATCTGCTTGATTTGGCTTCCAATTACCAGGCTACTGCTCCCAACTTCTGAAGGTTAAACTGTACCTACAGTTTTTACTGAGCATTATAGCTCATGAAGACTATGCTGCTACTAGGATCTTGGCTTCTGAAGATTAGTCTGTTACAGACTCTGCTGGGCCCAGGGTCCTGAAGACCATGACTTCATTAATTTGACAGGCGAAGGTGATTTTCTCATAACTCTGTATATATTAACCCATAGATTAGTGCGTTGATAGTATGCATATGTATGGAAAAATCCCATTTCTTCCACCTGTCGTTCGTGAGTAAAATTTAGTTATTTGATATATGGTATGGAGAAGTTTGTGATATATTCAGAAAAAAAAGACTTATGATTTATGAAATTATTTTAATTAAATTTCATTAAAACCAAATTCAACTAGCACATAAATTTGCTAACAAAACCTGATATGTATAATTTCTTGGCTAGATGCACAAGATTGAGTTAGGAGAAAAATTTAGGTTGTATCATTGGTGATTCTCTTCCCATTGACAAATCTTGGATACAATTAGCAGTTGGGGATACATCTGCTGTCTGATCAGGCCTATTGACATCAGCTACAGATATATAAATCTGAAAGAAAAGTACTGATATTAGTAATGAGAATTTTTAAATTAAAAAAAAATATAATGTATAGGAAAAAATGTTTACCATTAAATCAATAAAGGTTAACTAATTATTGTAAATACATTTGTTTTAATCCAAGTTGAATACTAAAAAATTATTTTATATATTAGATAATCATATTAAAACTTAATACAATATATATATTTTTTTTCCAGAACAAGAGTCGTCGAAGATTATGCTTATGTATTGGACTTTTGGTATTAGTGTTGATAATTATTGGTATAATTTTGGCAGTCAAATTTACTTCAAATTGAATTTAGACTTTGTGGGAAACTGCTCAATATAGTTAATTACCTCATTCCTCAAGATTTTTTATGTAATTAATAAGAAATATAGTATTTATAGTTGTACAGTATATATAGGTATTAGTTCAAATTGCATATTGTTTTTAAAAAATAAATATTATATAAAAACTTATGATCTTTTTAACCTTTAATAATACTGTCTTCAAACAAACTGTTTACACCTGTCTTCATGGGTAAATTATTATTATAAAAGTTAGAAATGCAGGATAATATAAGCCCAAGGGTTTCCAAGGAAAAATGGCCCAATAAGGAGATAAAAAATGTCTTGGTAACAACAATGTTAAAATGGTATTTTCATTATAAAATAAATTTTTTAACATTCTTACCCGGTAGTTATATATATAGCTGATTAACACCTTTAGTGGAGGGTTAGAGACAGCCAATGTAGTAGGAATCAAAACAAGCTTAAGGGTTCGTACCTGATAAGGAAGCTGACTTCAATGATTCTCTGCCTCATTATGTCCACTATCCTTATGAGATCCAGCGATCCTCCCAGAGGGCTGAAGATCTCTTAGCTGTCAAACCGGTGTATATACCTCTTTGTGACAGAACCTCCTCCAATACCCAGTTCCGGGCGCTCTCCGCTCTCAAGGAACAAAATTGACCATCTGACTAAAATCAGTGATTGTGGAAGGTGTAGCAGGAAGTCAGCAATCTGAGCTACAGAGGTACTGGATGAGGAAACAGTTGACTCTACACCATTCTCTAAAAACTTCCCACTTGGATTGATAAACCCTGATGGTTGACGTCCTTGCTCTTGCAATAGCTTTTAGCTGCCTCCTTCGATAAACCTTTAGCTCTTGTGAGTTTTTCGATAGTCTGAAGGCAGTCAGTTGAAGACTTTGGAGATACTGATGGTACCTTTCCAAGTGGGGTTGTTTGAGTAAATCTACTCTTAATGGAAGACTTCTTGGAGTGTCTACCATCCATTCCAGTACCTCTGCGAACCATTCCCTTGAGGGCCAAAAGGGGGCCACTAGGGTCATTCTGGTCCCTTCGTGTGATACAAACTTTTGTACCACTTTGTATAGGATCTTGAATGGTGGAAAAGGGTACGTGTCTAGATTGGTCCAATCCAACAGAAAAGCATCTATGTAAGCTGCTTCTAGATCTGGTACTGGAGAGCACTACGCCTCTAGCCTCTTTGTTTTTGAGGACGCGAAAAGGTTTATGCATGGTCGGCCCCAGAGTCGCCACAGACTCTTGCATACTTATTGATGGAGTGCCACTCTGTGGACAGAATCTGGCCTCTTCTGCTGAGGCTGTCTGCCATTATGTTCTTCTCTCCTTGAATGAACCTTGTCATCAGGACCACATTCCTTTCCTTTGCCCATAAAAGGAGATTCTTCGCAGTTTCGTAAAGGGATATCGAGCGAGTTCCTCCTTGCTTGGCAATGTAAGCCAATGCTGTGGTGTTGTCGGCATTGACCTGCACCACTTTGTTTAGAACCGACCCTTCGAAACTTCTGAGGGCTAACAGGACTGCCAACAATTCTTTCTGGTTGATATGGAAGTTTTTCCGAGTCTGACCACAACCACAAAATTTCAAACTTGCCCTGTGTTGCTCCCCACCCCGAGTCCAAGGCGTCGGAACATAACACAAGGTCTGGGCTCTTTTGTTCTAAGTGGTAACCTTCTTGGAACTTGTCTGGCTCGTTCCACCACCGAAGGCAGCTTTTGATGGATTCCGTAATTGGAACGCTCATTGTCTCTAGGTCCTTCTCCTTGTACCAATGGTGATTGAGGTGGAATTGGAGAGGACGAAGGTTCAGCCTTCCTAGAGGGACAAACTGTTCCAACGAGGAGAGGGTTCCTACTAGACTCATCCACTTCCTCGCCGAACAAGTCCTTTTCCTTAGAAAAGGTCAGAGTTTCAAACTGGCTTGTTCCGTCCTTAATGGAAACTCTTAAAACTTTTGGAGAATAACACAACCTTAAGAGCTAAGAAATCAGAAGTCTATATAAAACAAAGTAAAAATACCATCTGGAAGATGACGAAAAAAACTTAACCTCACCTTTCCTATGGTGAGGGTGAACGTCCTGTGAAATGTCAACAGATAAGTTCGAGGGGATGTCTGCTTGTGTGTTAAAGCCTCTCGTTTCCTTTTGCCGGTCGACATTCCTTCTCCCATGGGTTGGGGAGCTTGGAAGAGGTCTAAGACTAGAAGAACAACCGACCCGAGCAGGCGCACCCTCCTCAGCACTAAATAACTTCACTGCACTTCTAGCACTTTCACCCCTTAACTGCTTTACATCGGACATAAGCTGCGTCCTGTCTGCCGCAAGCAATTCAACCTTAGCGCCCAGCGCTTGAATCACCACCAACATGTCTTTAAGCGTAGGATCATTAGCAGTTACAGTAGCGGGATCAGAATCTACCACTACAGGGGGAAGGATTAGGTTTAGTGACATGGGAAGAGGAAAGGCCTTTTTTAGAACGAGAAAAACTTCGTCTCAATCTATCTCTTTCAAGTTTACGCCTATAGCGATCAAACTCAAGCCATTCATTCTCTGACAAAAGAACACATCACACCGATCGCCCAAATCTCATTCTTTACCTCTGCATTTAATGCAGAGCGAATGGGGATCAAGAGAGGCCTTAGCCATTCGGGTCTTACACCCACTCACACACATCCTAAAAGTTATAGGGGGGATGGCCATTATGAAAATTTTAGGAGAGAAATCAACAAGCAAGGGTAAAAAATTCTAAATCCAAACGTAATCCAAGAATATCCAAAAGCAAAATCAAACAAGCGTGAGTCAAAACCAAAGTGTTGTACATCACAAAAGTAAATCAGCAAAATATCAGCAATCTGTCGAGCAGAATATCAACGATGTCGCCACTAGCGATGGCAGGGAAGATACGAGGAATCCTGGAATGGTTCCTAGGTACCTCGCCAGGGCGCAGGGATGGTACTGTACACCTGGCTATCCAATCGGCGAGAGTTTTGAATTTTCTGCCGTGACGTCTTGGACGTAAGCTATATACTGTATATAACTACCGGGTAAGTCTTATGTTTAAAATTAGAGGTCATATAAACTATGGGGGAAAACTTCTGTTAGCCGATTCTACATACAAACGTGAAGATTGAACTTCTGAAGTTCAACCTATTCAACTACCAGATCAGCCTTACAATGGAGAAGGCTAGAATGATACAGAATTAACTACACACTGTACTTATTATGTACAGAAAGGCACAGTCTGTGTAGATACAAATGCAAAAATGGTGGTCAAAATTATTAAAAACTGAACAAAGGTGCCAGAAATTAATATCATCAGTAAGTACATTTTTGTCCAACAAACTAACATTAGAATTAGCAGCCGAGGACTAGACAGGAGAACAATACTCGAAACATAGCAGAATGATTGATCATAAAAAATCTGAAAATACTCGCCAGTAAGCCAATGTTTTGTACAATTAAAAAATTGACCCAATGTTTCTCAAAAATAAATTTACACCCAGGTATTAAAACTAAAATTTTATGGTAAAAAAACTGAAAATCAATGTAAAGATCTGGATGTTGAGGGGCCATTGTCCTCAGCCCACTTACAATTATACTTTTGTTAGAGTTGAACTTCATGCTCTGCAATTTACACCATGTACAGGGAATAATTTTAGCTAGATTTCTATTAAGGGATTTGGCAACCCAGAACTACACTAGAAGATGGAATAGATGCATAGTAGTATTAGCTGCATAAGCAAGAAGCTTGTTTTCTATGCTAAACGAAATGTTTAAAGTACGAAAGTAAATGGGCCAAGACTACTACCCTGAGGAACACCAGATATCACATTCCTATTCTCACTATGGTGACCATCAACAACTCTGCAATATATTACTTAAAAATTCAATAATGATGCTAAGAAAAGACCCTCCTACTTCCAACTCTTATGTTTGAAAACAAGGGTCTCATGATTAACACAAAGTCAGCTCTAAAATCAAAGCCAATCATATGAACATCCTGACCACAATCTCCGTAAAGCAATTGAAATCGTAAAAAGGACAGCACATGCTCCAAGGTCTTCTCAAAACCTAAATTGCAAACTTTGGGAAATGTTACCATCAGCATATCTACAATAGATAATATGGGTGTTATGGAAATTGGGCAGTAATCAAATGGACTAGAGAACCACAAACACATCTTTGCCAATTCTCCAAGTACAAAAAGAAACTTAAAAGTTTTAACACAAAAGTAGACATGCTTGCTTAAAAACTTTTAGGACCCAAATCTCATGACATCCACATTCGTTGCAGGATTTACGAGATACTTTGCACTCTGTTCTAATATACAAGTCATTCCCCTTGCCTTAGAATGACATCTCGTTTCAGAATTATTGGCATCTTAAAACTTGGAACAAGATAAAATGAGAGCCTCATTTGAGAAACCCAACGTTCTGAGTATAAAAAATGTTGTAATGTCTTGAGGCAACTAAAAGGTCTCTAATATTGTCATGCAGTCCACAAATATTGGTATACTGTACATTAAATGACGCTGGTTAAGCGTAATGCACACTGGTCCTAGATTTCGCTCAATATCTCCAGAGAGAATAAGAATTATAAACAATAAAACAGACCATAATTAAAAACAAATAATGATCAAAGCATTACGCACACTGACATATACAGTATAACGTAACTCATAACCTATACAAATTTGTTCAACATAGTGGAGGAGCTGGCCAGTACACCACGCAAGGATAACCACGCTCCAGGGTACCCACTTCTACTGAAAATGAATACCCGAGAGGACGATAAAGAAACAGTTAAGACAAAAGGCAAACTCTTGATAGACCACCAGGCATCCATGGCCCTTCTATTAAGCCTGCTCAACACTCCATTTAAAAAAAAAAAGGGAGTAGATACTGTATATAACAAAGGAAACTTGTGGAAGGAATCAGGCTTAGCTACCTAAGTGGTAATTGCCAATATATTAAAAAATTGAAGTCTACAGCTGTGTGGGGAGTAATACTAAGTATGACTACTTTGCTCTTGGATCCAATCATTGAACCTATTGATCAGGATCCAGGAACAATTGAACGAGGCATTTTGATCCATTGAACTGGAATACAGTGCTATGTAGCGATGGTTCTATGCTAGTCCTCTTACTATACATGAGGACTGATGAATCTTAATAAAAAAAAAAAAATCCCATTAAGAGGGTAATGGACTTATAAAACATAGTACAGGTAGCAGATTTACTAGGCCCCATGTTAACTAAAAGAGGAGGAGAATTGGCTAATAGTCATCCATATAAGGTTCTGTGACCACTATGGCGTACATTGAAAAACAGATTAATGAACAATATTTCTCATTGAGGAGAAAGTTTTGAGAAATCCTTAAGGCAAAATCTGCAGAACATTATCACTGTACTAGCACTGGATAACATGACTGGAGCTAAATTGGTGTAGCTGCATTCTAACTAGCGTAGAAAGACGAAAGAATGTAACCAACGTAGAAAATGGAAAATTTAACTAAAACTTCCTGCAAAGGTAGAGAATAAGAGTAGCAATTGTCAGAAATGCAATTTTATGATAAAGAAAATCTTTTGAGGCAGTACAGTACTGTATTGCAAAAGAACAGCACTGCAAACTTGCAAGGGTAGAATGCAAGAGTCAACTGAAAGTACTCCTCTCGACAGAAATCACAGGAGGGGAAGCCCTATTACAGCCAGAGGCTTAGAGGTTGAAAGATATACTGTATTGTACAGTATGTTTAAGAATTTTAACGTAAAACACTTTGAGGATCTCTCCTGTACAAACAAGAACTTGTGGTTCCAATTGTGATACTGTACATCAGTTTGTATGGTGGGATAGACCCTGCTGACTACAAAACTGGTAAAATTTTTAGTCAATAATAAGGAGACAAAGTAATCTTTCTGGCAAAGGTGAAATGATCAGTGTTAGACTTAAAAATTTCCACTTGTTGCCTTCCAGAAAAAACTTAGCAATATCAAGTGATAAGATATAAATTAATTTCACAGTAATAAAAAAGAATTCTAAAGCAATGGGAATTCAATGTTTGCTTACATTAATCCCTAGGATAGAGTCTGATCTTCTACATGTAATATTAGGAAGTTAAACACATTATCCTAACAAAAAAGATTGTGGTGGCAAGTGAAGTATTAAGGCAATATAAATTAAAGATAAGGTTACAAACATATTGTGCTGCATTTTAAATTTGATGTCAAATGATATTCTTTAATTTCAAACCTTTTCATTCATTTGAAGTTTTGAAACCTAACTTGTAGCATTGTTGCAAGTCAGTGTTACCTGAAAACTATTGAAGAATGAGGCCTCCATAAATAGTGGCAAACATCAGCTTGACATCATGATTGTCCTCAGCAGATTCAGATTCATGTGAAGAGTCCATTTGTTTTAAGTCCATTACATTAATGGAGTATGAAGTTGAATGATGATAAACCTTGAAAGAAAATCACATTAAAGTTAGATGGTCTTTAATATTGAAATTTAAATACATATTCAAATGCATATTAAAATTATGTAAAACTGCTTTGGACATAATCGGTATTAGTACAGTACATACAATTTATGTTATTTTGTTACAATAGTGACTCGCTAGTTTGGATTAATATCTTCCCAAGGGTAAATTAAATCATATAAACTTTAAATTAGTCTGATGCTAAATAATCATCCATAATTAGCCTCACAACTCTGTACCATAATTATTAAGACCCTAGATAATCGTAAGTTTCAAATTACCCTAACTACGTAATTACCATACACTTTTTTTCTACCGTCAAGTGATATCACTGAAGCTCAGCTAAATAACACAGCTAAATAACAGATTTTACAGCACACCTATGTCCTTGACAAGTATGCATCAATGAGTAACCTTTCAGGAGGTAAAGCCGCCTTAGGTGAATAGTGTAGTCAGTGCACCTCTTTATATCCATGGTAAACATTACAAGGATTTTTTCATCATCTCTTTAACCCCAGCTGCACCCTGACAACTTTACTTCCATTACCATTTCCTTTCTTCTATCTTGTTGTCGAATCCTTCAACATTTCTACTTCAATAGAAAACTGCATTTTCTTTTCTATTGCCCTCTAGGAGGTGGATAGTCTCTCTAAACCAAGTGCCAAGGCAACGCCAATTGGGCATAGCATATTGATTAACATATCCATGAACACTCAATTAAACTTTTGAAATATTTCAACAAACCTCAAAGGCTGTGCCTTTACCTCCTGAGCAGTAGTCCTAATTTATCTACAGTATTTTAAGAAGGCAGTCACCTGTGACTAGGTAGATACTGTACTTTGGTATAGTACTCTTCACTGGCTTTGCTACAGCACATTATGCTTTTTAAAGTGTTGAACTAATGCCACTTCTGTGTAATTCTTTTATGGAGGTTCAGAGTAAAGCCTGATCCTCTCAGCTTCAGAGTATAACACTTCAATTTTTTTTTTCAATTTCCAACTAGGTAGATTCTAGGTTTGATGGATAGGAACTAATCTTAAGATTTATTGCTGCTGAAGGTCTATTATTAGTTAACCTTTTAGCCTTCCATTGTCTTTCCTTGCATACACACTTGAGCAGCAATGTTCTTGTCACATAACATCACCATCCCTGAACTTCACAGACAATGCCCATAATTTCACAAGCAAAAAAAATTTTTTTTTTCTTTTTTTGTAAATGAATGTATTAAACTGCTCCCTTTTAATATAGTACTGCATTTCCTTTCCTAACCTTAACATTTATTTTCCTTTTAGTTCCTAGTAAATAACTTTAAAATATTTAAGATGAAGATGAGGAAACTACAGTAAACTATAAGAAAAGGGCCCTCCTTTCACATTATCTACGATGAGGTTCTATAAAAACATCTTTGCGAAAGAGCAGGGAAGACCTAATTTCAGGGGCTCAAGCACTGCTTCCATAAAAGCCTACAAAAACATCTTTGCGAAAGAGCAGGGAAGACCTAATTTCAGGGGCTCAAGCACTGCTTCCATAAAAGCCTACTTTTTCCTAATAGTGTAAACTGATGCACAAGGACATCTACATTTATCTCGTAGATTGTCCCTGTGGTCATCTCGTCTAAATCTATGCTACTTAAGTGGTGAAGAGGGAGGGAGAAGTTTTGCACCAAGATTGCTTTAGTGTTTATTAGTTTCTAGTTTCCTCTTATCTTTCATCAATTGGTGACTTCTCTCATAAAAGAGCAGTTGCAGGAAACCTCCATTAAATAAACGGACATTTTTTTTATTTTTTCCTTCTCATTACGCGTGATAGTGAATTGGAATGAAGTATCCATGGTTTAACCTCTGCTCTATCAACCCCAGGGTTGGTTCATGTGATCTTGAGACTGTATTCATCATCAGGCTTATTTTATTCTTGGGTTTTGAAAGCCCCTTGTCCAAAGTTTCTTCTGTACACTAGTGTGACCATTTGTTGAAGTACTGTCCTCAGCTGGTATTGTCTGTATACCCATACTTGCAACTACTTTGTCAGTAGTCCTTTTTATATATATCATTCACTGAATAAGATCTCCATCACGAGCCGTGCCATGAATGGTTAGGTGTATAGCCATTATTTGATCTAGATCCAGACATGAAGTGCAGTACTTTAATCCTAGGTCATTGTAACTTCACATTTACATATTAAAAAATTACACAACGGGAAGAAAATTTAATATTCATCCAATTATATGAAAAATAAGATCCTTATCGAGAAAAATTAGCAGATCAAAACTGAATGACTGTATCATAATTCACATTATTGTGATAGGTACACAACTTGGTCACTAAAGCATATTACAATTATCCACTTTTTAAGATGGCTTTTTAAGTGTTACAAGAGATTTAAGTGGATTAAAAAAATAGAGAAAAGGTACACTCTTCACATATTAATGTTATAAAAAATGCATAGCCGAAGCTCCTCCTGTAGCTCGAGGAATATTTTTCCTCCAAGACTTTTTGAAAGGGTGGCTGTAGGCTAGTTATACCAGATACTATTAGTTGTCAGGTCTAGCTTGTCAGTATATCAAAACTTTCATAGACTGCTTTTGTTGCTTCCATGTTCTCAACAGTGTATTTTTCTATATAAAAGTTAATTTGGTTTAAATTCAATATTTAATAATAGCTTCTTTACCCCATCTTACCTTAGAACACCAGTGATGTTTAGCAGGCAAAGGCATTGGAGTTTCCAAGCTAAGGTCACCAACCCAGAAAGAAACAAATGTGCAGTCATCGGCAACCTGAAAATTGACCTGCAAGAAATTGATAGTGATATTAATATGCAAGATGAGAAGTAAATTTAACTTGCACAACTTATACATCGCAGAAAGTAAGTTCCAAGTCATGAATAAAAAAAAAGTAAAGAAAAAGAATAAGGTTTATACTGTACTTACTCTGAAATCCTCGTTTGGCTTTATGGCAGGAAAATCGCCCTCTTCTAAGACGAACCTTTCTACATTTTCTCCCTCTTCATTAAGATTGCTGAAGACTATGCGCCTGAAATGATTTTATTACATTGTGCAGGTGTTTATGCAAAACCTCTAGAAAGGTTTAATTGACTAACATTTATGCAAACAGTCCTGCAAGCTTTGCAACTTTCACAGTACTTCAGTTGCATGGTCCTATAAGAAGACTAGTCTAAAATGAGGTCATAAGAAAATAGTTTGAAATAGGTTGTTGGCATGCGATTTAAGAACTTTTTTTTTATCCTTGCTATTGAAACTAAAGACCATGCTCATAGTTATATAACACCAGCATTCTTGAAAAAAAAAAAAACTGGGAATTTGTTATAGAATTAGCCATATGCCAATAAAGGCATGATTAAAAAAAAAAAAAAAAAAAAAAGTGTATTTTATATTTTAGCCCTGATAATTTAATTTTAGCACTACTGTGACTAGTTTAGAAAGACCGATTTTAGTTTAAAAATGTCTTTTATTCGAACAAAAAACATATTGGGAGTTTAAAATAAACCTATGAGATATAAAATTTATGGAAGAAAAATTTTCCTACTAGGAGGTTGGAATATTAATACCATGTCACTTTCTGCTAAACAAAAAGATAAGGTCTACTGAACAGCATTAACAAAGGCAAGCTAGACGTAGGCCTATATGTTTTGCATTGAGATGTAGCCTACAATCATACACCAACAAATACCGGTAGTTGAACAAGTTTAAGAGGTTAATATATTGTATAAGTTGGTGAACTGGAAAAGTTGGTGAACTTGAATTTATTCAAGAAAATTGCATATGAACTTCTTTTCATTGAAGATAGATTGCCACATTAGAATCATCTGTTAGCCAGAGATAAACACCATTTCGGAATCTACCTCCATATTTCATGTTGCTAGCAATGACAACTTTGAATTTTTTCCTTGAAAATAGGAACCTTACAGGGGACAAACTGAAAATTTGCCATTTAATTACTATTTACTAATTAAATTATTTCATCAAGCCATCAACAATATCTCGCAGATAGCAAAGGAATATCCCTAAAGCTGTAGAACTATTACACATTTAGAAAAAAACAAAATATTTTGAAGAGATCCATGCCCTTAAGGATGCTCCTCCTTAGGCCCAAATTCGAAAAGGGGGTTAAAGATAACATCACTTTGCCCGTAGATGCACCCTCTTTTTTAACCTTCTGCTTTACCCCCATTCCTTTAAATTTCTTCAATTTCCTGTCGAGCTTCTAACTTACTGTTACTTCAAAATTATGATAATTGAGGTATTTTAGCCCAATAACACCTTGGCTATGAATAACCACCTATGTCATGTGTCCCAATTATACAAAACAATAAAACTACAGTATAGCCAGATCATTTTTCCACTCCCTTCAAGGTAACTAGTCAGTCATTAAATTAACGCCAGAATATAGACACCGGTCTCATCTTTCAGGCTGTGTGATTTCTTAAGCTACTACACTAATAAAAGTAGTTTACTATGCCTCTGATCTACTGTACAGCATGAGCCTTCATTAAGACTCTAGAAGCTATTCTTGTAGGGTGGTTATTAATTCTATCTGAGCAAAATTAAGATATATACTGCAATGGAACATAAGCGAACACCGTTTCATATCATGGTGCAATCACTTTGTTCTAGAGTAACTAGAACAAAGTGTAAAAACTGTGTTGCAAATATACAGTAGTACTCTACCTGTCGTCATAATTAATCCGTAGGAGGAAAATCTTTGTAGATTCATCACGTAGTAGTTCAATCTGAAAACTGAAAATATTCATTATAAAGAAATATACAAAAGCTTTACATGATAAGATACTGATACTCTGATATGCAACTTTCAAGATGGAGGCAACAGCTATGCAAACGAGCACTGACCGCGGTATTTAGAAAAAAAAATGTAAAGAAAAAATGCAAGTTTCAATTACAACAATTGCCTTGTTATGAAAAGAATTATTTATTCTTTCACATGAATGTTTAAAAATGCGATTTAAAACTTGTTTCGTTTCTTTACTGTGTTCCATATAAAAAAAAAACAAAGTGGTTTTGAATTTTTGAGGTAAGCTAGTCTCGACTTTCCGAATAAGAGCAATCCAAAATGGCCTTGGGTAAAAGCTAAAACTTTTATTCTAGGTTCTAACTTGACAGTGTATCGTAACCAATGATGGAAATTCTTCAAGCAATTATTGCTATGCGTTCGAATATCCAGTTTCTATGAACAAGGCTGGCAAGTTATAAAATAAGACTGCTAAATATTTCCTGATGGCTAATAAAGAAATTCTCAAGGGAAAGCAATACTCACTCGCTCTCCTCCTGAAGCTGAAGAGTCATCTCCATGTGGAAAAACGGATACTCCAAACTGAACGATCGATGGTAAGGAAGAGAACGGACCAAATCTTCATTTACGAGTACCGTGTGTCTCTTCTTTTGGCTTTCCACTTCAGAGGAGTAAAGACTCCAGATCATAGGAAGGGCTAGCCTGAATACAGGTTATAGATATTTGGTCAGTTTTAGATGAGGGACTGTACTTCTTAGATTGTGTTGGATTAATGAAGCTTTAGGAATATTTTGTTGACATGATCAAGAGAAAATTGAATTGGGAAAATTATAATTGCCCGATTATCAAATATAGTAAACACACAGACTAGGCTACATAGATCAGACCAGTGTATTCTTGAACTAAAACAAAGGTCTAGATCAGTGGTTCCCAACCTGGGGGAAATTTGAAGCTTCCAGGGGAGAAATAATTACACTACCTACTAACTAAAACATGCGAAAAATGTCCTCATAGTTCGTGGGGCAATTTGTTGTTAGCCATTCAACTGCGATATGATCATATCAGTTCTCACAGACATGAAAGTCACATGATATTCAAGGGGAGAATTGGAGTGCCATGCCCATTTCTGAGGCAGGCGAGTGGGCATGAGGGCTGGGCGGGGCATGAAGGGGGAAATCTGGATGGTTGAAATGGGTGCAGGGGGGAAATGACAGAAAAAAGGTTGGGAACCACTGGTCTAGATAATTAGCTAGGCTCTGCAGACTAATTTTACGTAAATGTGATAACGAAATGAGCAAAGACTGAAAATGCAAAGGCAGAGGTAATCGCTAGATGTACAAATTCTTTTTACACTAACTATATAATCTATATTGCAACCGAGTGTTTTCCCTCGGTTGCACCTTGGCGCCGAGTGACCTCTCTTGTCTCGGCGCCGAACAACATTAATTTTCTTAATGTCTGTAAGTAATCTAAAAGGAAAAGGAAAATATAAAAATTATGTTGCTCTAAGATTTGTTATACTTGTAGGGAAACTGCAACACACACAGACAATTTTATAGCCTTGAAGGAACTGAAGAAATATAAAAACTCGAAAGGTATATTTTTTTTTTTCCGAATGGAGAAACAGACATCACAGCTCAAATAGCGGGGGGGGGGGGGGGGAGATGCATAACAAGTTAACGAGTTCCTACTACCGGAAGTTTGAAAACCATATTATTGGAAGAATAATTACAGAGCTTAAAAATTATGTTCTGAGCGATTTGCATCAAGTTCAGCTATTCGAAACAATGGGAATTTCCCTCCAGTCCGTTACACATTTTAATAAATTCCTTTTCTCTTTATAATCAGAATAAGAGATCGGTATGAGAAAATGGAAGTCAAGTAACATGGGCCTAATTATAAAGAATCAGGAGAGAACAAGCCGAAGTAAAAAATGTCTTTACAACTAACAACTTTTCGAACACTGAACACGAATTTTCAGAAGAAAAGACTGTCCTACTGGAGTGCCTCCATTATTGAGCAGAGACTAGAGTCAGTAACGTTAACACATTTTAACATTAAGTTTCCAACCAGTTCCAATTTGCATTGGAAATAAGAAAGGTAGAAATTCATAAGAGAATTTCAAACTCTGGCTACTAGGCTACATAGATTCCCTCTTAAACTATTCAATCCGCTTGAGATTTTCAAATGATAAGGGAATTTTATTCGCAGGTTGTTCAATAAGGGTTTTGATAAAATCTAAAAACCAAAAGGGCAAACACAAACACAAAAATAAAAATTAGAAAAAATTATGTTGATAAAACAAAAAACAAAACTTGAGGCACAGACTTACTTGCTTATCAGCATAAGTTCGTTCAGGTTTTCTTGATCGGCATTGGCCAGTTTCTTCATGACATTGTAATTCTGGAACCACTGGTCCCTCTTCGAGCTAAGGGCTCCGAAGTTGCTTTTCAAGCTGTCGACGATTTCACCTATGGAATCTGGTCTTCCGTCTGCCTGCTGGGGAAAGAGGAAAGTGTATTAAATAACCGTGGTTTTGCGTTTGCCTACCAATGCACGATGGAAGTTTCCTATTGAAAAAGTTGAAAAAACTAGCTATTTTGTAGACCAAGGTTGTCCAAAATTAAGAATTTAAAATTAGTTATTTATTATAAAACATTGTTTACAACTTGTTCGCATTACTGTATTGTGGAACTTGTCAAAAAGGCACAGCCCTGCCAAAGGTGGGGAGGGGGTCCACTGCCCTGCCAAAGGTGGGGAAGGGGTCCAAAGCCCTGTCAAAGGGGGGGGGGGGGCTCCACTGCTATTCTAAAAGGGGGGGGGGGCCCTGCCCTGCCAAAAGTAGGGGGACCTCCACTGCACTGCCAAAGGTGGGGGGGGGGGGGCTCCACCACCCTGCCAAAGGTGGGGGGGGGGCCTCCGCTGCCCTGCCAAAGGTGGGGGGGGGGGGGCCTCCGCTGCCCTGCCAAAGGTGGGGGGGGGGAACTCCGCTGCCCTGCCACGGATGGGGGGGGGAGCTCCACTGCCCTGCCACGGATGGGGGGGGGGCCTCCACTGCCCTGCCACGGAGGGGGGGGGGCTCCACTGCCCTGCCACGGGGGGGGGGGGCTCCACTGCCCTGCCACGGGGGGGGGGGGGGCTCCACTGCTCTGCCAAAGGTGGGGGAGGCTCCACTGCTCTGCCAAAGGTGGGGGAGGCTCCACTGCTCTGCCAAAGGTGGGGGAGGCTCCACTGCTCTGCCAAAGGTGGGGGAGGCTCCACTGCTCTGCCAAAGGTGGGGGAGGCTCCACTGTTTTACCTAAAGGGGGGGGGGGTCCACTGTCATGCCAAAGATTGGGGGGGGGGCATGGCCCTGCCAAAGGTGGGGGTCCCACAGCCCTGCCAAAGGTGGGGCAGGCTCCACTGTCCTGTCAACGGTGGGGCAGGCTCCACCGTCTTACCTAAAAGGGGGGGGGGGGCTCCACTGTCATGCCAAAGGTGGGGGGCCATAGCCCTGCCAAAGGTTGGGGGTCCCATGGCTCTGCTAAACGTGGGGGGGGGGGTCCCTCGGCCCTTCCAAAGGGGAGGGGGTCCCTCGGCCCTGCTAAAGGTGGGGGGGGTCCCTCGGCCCTGCCAAAGGGGGGGGGGGGTCCCTCGGCCCTGCCAAAGGGGAGGGGGTCCCTCGGCCCTGCCAAAGGGGAGGGGGTCCCTCGGCCCTGCCAAAGGGGAGGGGGTCCCTCGGCCCTGCCAAAGGGGAGGGGGTCCCTCGGCCCTGCCAAAGGGGAGGGGGCTACCAAAGGGGAGGGGGTCCCTCGGCCCTACCAAAGGCGAGGGGGTCCCTCGGCCCTACCAAAGGGGAGGGGGTCCCTCGGCCCTACCAAAGGGGAGGGGGTCCCCAGTGCTCTACCAAAGGTGGGGCCCCAGTGCTCTCCTAAAGGTGGGGGGGGGCAGTGCCCTGCCAAAGGTGGGGGGTCCAGTGCTTTGCCAAAGGTGGGGGGGGGGGACTTGATAAAAAGCCCAGTCAATTGCCTTTGTGAAGGATCGATATTTTAGGTTTTCCTTGTAGTTCTTTTTAGCCAAATCCTTCAGAGAGCGCGCAAGAGAAAGGGGTAGTTAGTGTAACTATTGCTTGTAGAGAGAAAGACTGTATAATTGAAGGGTTGTGTAATTTTTTATATTTAGATAGTCGAGGACGATAGCCAAGTCTTGAGCGATTATTTTTTTCTTCTTTGAATGCATGAGACCATTTTTTAAAATGGTAGGCATTTATTAACTCATTAGTAGTGTTATTAATTTACCAAACCGTACTCTCCCTTTTCCTTAGTTTCGTTTTCCCTTCCGGTTGAAGCAATCTACTATTCTCTTTTCCCTCTCTAGTGTATGCGGATCTTGGCATTGGATTAGGGACCAATACTGAATTGGATGTGAATTGGGGATACTGATTTATGATGAATACTTTCGCAATATAACGAGTTACCGGCTTGGATGGTCCTGGGAGGAGAAAGTTGATGCGGATGATGACGACACAGCCCCCCACGTAAAGTTAAGTGTGTTTGATGATTGAGTGCCCAGTTAACTTGACTGAAGTCTCCGTCACCGAACTGTGGCCAAGAACGTCCAGTCTAGTGTGGACGACGGTGTCCGCCTACATAGATACGTACGTTCATACATACCTACATACTATTATAACCTTTTACTTTTCTGAATGCTAAAACTAGTTTTAATCAGTAGGCCAAGTTGTGATTTTATTAGTGTTTTAAAGTTTGCTCAATGTTAAGAAATATAATAGTTTTAAATACCTTCCTGTGCTAAAGTCCAGTTATAAGAATAGGACGGTAGAAAGTTTATATTGTAGAGACTGTCAGTAGGATTCAAGAGTGTGGGGCTTGTTTATAGCTCCAGTCACGTCTTGATAAAGCAAAGGCCATTGTTTAAACCTGGATGAAACCAAGACCATTTTCTAGATGAATCCAAAGAGTAAAAATGATTTTATATAAAAGCTGCTCAGAATAAAAAATTATCTTAATTCAAGAAAATAAGAAGAGAACAAGGAAATATGCAAACGCATATCAATTAACAATGGATTGAAACATAGGTAATAATAGAAGTTTTTAGAACAGGTAAGCAGGGCATTACCTTCAGCTGTTGAAGTGTGTCAAAGTAATATCTTACAAAAACCAAAATTGTGTGGCTTTTAAGGTCACGGCTGCCGGTCGTGAACCAATGCCCCCATATGGTTCAGGACATTTACCTCTTAACTTAAAAATGGCAGATACAAAAAGTAACTTAAAAATGGCAGATACAAAAAGTAACTTAAAAATGGCAGATACAAAAATTAACTTAAAAATGGCAGATACAAAAATTAACTTAAAAATGGCAGATACAAAAATTAACTTAAAAATGGCAGATACAAAAAGTAACTTAAAAATGGCAGATACAAAAAGTAACTTAAAAATGGCAGATACAAAAAGTAACTTAAAAATGGCAGATACAAAAACGAAGTATTCCATTTTATAATCATTACTACAGTACTAAAATGCAGTGAAAAACACCAGATAGAGGAAGGCAACTGGTTTTGAATGGATTCTTCCACTGGTGCCACATCTCCACAGACCATCGGTCCACTATCCAGCACCCCCCCCTTTTTCTCACTATCTCTCTCTTACTCCTCTCCTCTGATTTATTACTAATTATCTTCGCTTATCCCTTCAAACACTTGCTCGTTATTATATTCACATTAAAGTTTTATGCGACAGGAGCAAAGGCATAATTAAGCAAGGGAAGCTTACTAACAACTAACTTTATTCCAGAGACACCATTGGTATTTATAGGCCCCAAAGGAGTCGTATAATGGTGCCAATTTTAAGTTTACAATCAATAGATTTTGTTGATAAGGTTGATATTGGAATAGAAATAGAAAACAGACCAACAGAATAAGAGCTTAAAATTTCCTTTTACACTGAACGACATAATGTGAATTCCATTCCTCCTTCTCTTTATTATAAAAAGGATTACGAGAACACTTTCTTCAGCGTAAAACACTGCAAAGGAAAAGACAAAATATTACGCATACCATTAAATTGTATAAAACTTTAAATCTCTCCTTTTCCTTCCTTCCATTTACTTTTATTATTTTTCGATTTAATTTTCTTTGTTTTTTTTTTAACTTCATTTCATCCTAGGATTTTTTTTTTGCCCCCACCACTCATCATGTAAACCATTTGTTCACCTCGAAGGAGCAAGAAAGCTCTCAACCCTGACACTGTCCTCTAACTAGATCGCCCCTTCCCCGGCCTTCCCTCTACACTACCATACACCTCCCCTTAATGATAATTGTTGAACACTTTATTATTAAAATATTCGTCCATTTTTACATTTACTGAAATATAAGCATTGGTGATTATTACGAACTTCAACAAATAAAGTGCGAGAGATTTTATAAGAATGCGGGAGAATCTAGTGCTAATGCGGAATGCTGGAGGAATTTTCTTCAAAATGTTGAGACTCCCACAATATGCCGGAGTGTTGATAAGTCTGATATTACCAGCAATCCACATACATGGCACTAATTACTTGCCTTAACGTAATTTCTTAATTATCTATCACCACAAATTTTAATCTCATCAATCGAATTGACCACACTCTTGGAATTCATAAAATGAATCTTTGAAGTCATAAATTAAGTGTACTACCTAAAAGAAATTAAATTAAGCTACGAAAGTTCCCAGTTATTGGTCGGTGAATACCGTTGCCTCGTCGACGATAGTTCAGCAGGTTTTAAGAACCGGAAAAAAACAATTTTAGGGAGGTGATCGGGACAAGATGGGTTTGTCGACTGTCTCAACTTTATCTTGACCATTGTTTTACTTAACATTACCGGTGCTTTCCAAAAGGATGGAACAATATGAATCTCAATATTTAGAAGACTTTGCTAATACAAAACAGACGACGAGTCAATATTAAGTTCTGGTAGTTCGATAGCTGGCTGAAATTATCTAATAATTCAAGAGAAAAATAGAAATTACTGACGGTTCGAAAATCTCTAGATTAAGCTTTAAACTAAGTCAAGAAAGGGTCTCTTCGATTCGAGATTTATCACACTGGCTCTTTGAGTAACATACGCCAAGGATTATCAGCACAAACCTCCATCCTCATTCACTAACGAAATGTAGAAAGAGGATATTTACGATACCTGCAAAATTTTATAGGAAGTATTTGGTATTTTTGAAAAATTTCCCATATAAAGAAAAATTTCATTTAAATTTAGGGATTCCGAAAACTATAAACATTACAAATAAATAAATTTCAATGGAGAAGATATGAATTTTTTTTGGCAAATTCAGGCCTCAATTTGAAACTTTATCCTCCTAAACGCTAGTTAGTTTGTTCAAATTGCACGGCTTATGCATCCAGGCTGGGGCTCTTGGAACAAGGCACTAGGCCCAAAGTGCACCAGTGTGTGCTCTTCGCACCAGGAGCATAGCTGCAGTTGTCAAATTATTCTTATAAGAGGAACCTTACTCTTTTCAAGGCAATCAACATGTTCTAAACGCATTAGACAAAACAGAAGATAGTAATACTACTGTATTATTTTGCAAGAAGTCTTTGATCTGAACAAGTCAGTGTTGCTCAGCAAAGTACTGTACTTTATCAAAAATATATTAACTCAGATTTGATTGACGATGATGATATTCTAAGCTGAGAAATCAAGAAAAGTTGCTTAATTAAGTACATATGGGTTTCGTCCAAGGCGAATCAAAATTTCTTGCATGCCTGTAGGTATATTACTAATTGTTCTGCAATGGGAACGATTATAAATTACTCCTGGATCTCAACAAACTACGTGAACAGATTATTGATTAGACTACGATTGTAAATTCAGAGAACGGAGAAGTGTTGATGAACGAAGAAGAACGGAAAAGTACCCATTTAAAAGCTCAAGGTAAGAGACGACTGGTGAAATCTAACCAAGTTCCCTTTGCGACAATAGGCGTAGGAGGAGATGATGACATTATTGTAATTAACTGTTGCATAATGTGAAAATTTATTTTTTACTTATTTACTTCAGCATATACACCATACTTGTGATACCAGAAGTTATTTGCACTGGCTCTAATCTTATTGTACCTTATCCTCTTAAGTTCTGTTAATACTTTATCCTCAATGAAATATTCTTTCCTCAGTCAGGAATCCAAATTAAAAAACGTACAATACAATAATATCCAAATATAGTATTTCCAAGTTCTTTGTGCCGGTTATTATACAATCGAGCGTCTTCGCGCTGGTGTTTTTTTTCAAATATCTGCCTTACTGGTCCACCACATTCGGTTAGCCCCCTATTTGATTACACTTGAATGTGACGTATGACCCATCTAAAAATATGCCCTGTAGTGGTTATGCTTTGTAGATCTAGACACTAATTCCAAAATGACTTTCGTTCCAGATAGGTTTAAAAGCAAACTTGGCTCTATTAAGCACAAATAAACTACAAATCAAACAGCTACAGATGGTTTCAAATTATTGGAACTAGGATATATGTAAATTGTAGGTTCTAGAGATTTCAAATATGCTGCCCAAGACCATACAATTAGCTCCAATTAGACAGCCGAAAGTCTGAAGATGTTATGAATTTCAAGAAATTTGTTTTCAAAGTGCTGCGATAATCTAGATTTAGCAATGGAATAATATGCGGTGGGAAGGGCCGAATGCCTTGGAATGTATATGATGAAAAATTACAAAAGGTCCAATAGAGAGTAGGATTCCCCTACATAGGACCTGAAAAGCAGCTTTTAAAGTTAAGAGTATAAAAGAAGCATTTACACTTAATTATTAAGCAATTAGGTGGATCATTTTGGTTACAAATATGTTTAATTCAGATTTCGTTTTACAACAACACTTTAGCATATCAGCAAGTACTGCATTTTCCGAAATACTTTCAAAAGAACATCTGTCAAGTCCCAAATTTTACAACATTCACGAACCGATCCTCGGGTACGAAGATTGTTCATATATTAATACTCTAAAGTTTCTTACTCAAATACCACTACAAATGAGCCTCTTATCCACTTGTGCGGTTTTGTAGGTCTTTTTTTTTTAAGCTTCCGTCTTAGATTCATCCTTTCTGTTTAACCAATCTCAATTATTAGCCATAATAAATTCAAAGAGAAAAAACTTAAGGTTGAAATAATTATACAATAATTTCACGAGCGTACAATGAATAACAAGGCTGCCAAAATACTTATATAAAAATAAGGTATTCCTTTACAAAAACTCCAGTGTACAAATTTATCATAATTACCATTACCTAAAATTTCCAAAAGCTCTTTAATTAAGCAGCTTTTGTCATTGTCAAATACTAAAAAATAAAATGGTCCAAGTGACCCCACTTCAAAGAATGAAAAACACAAGTTGTAACGAGAGCCAGAAGGTTGTATATTTACTTGTTAATTTGAGAATAAAAACAATCTGGCGATGCAATAAACAACCAATAAATAAGCTAATTAACAATGTTATAATACCTGTTAATGCTAAATCTTACATCTGCTGGTCAACCGATGTCCTATGAATCTGATGTTAATTAGCTGAAGAATCAATGAACTCAAATACATTTTGGTATACGCCACTTTCAAGTTCGCACGGAGTTCAATCTTGTTATGTTGCAAGTGATTTCAACACAAGACCGGATGGAATAGTGAAGCAACCTTCTCTTGGAGCGTCTGTTCTTCACTGACTAATACGCAGTCAGGTCTTTCACACTTCGCTTTCCTTCGTCGAAAGTGTTGTTAAGTTAGAACTACCAGTAAACATCACTTGCATTGATGGTTAGAAAATCGTATTTCGTTACGAGACTGATGCTTAGGGCGTTCTGTATTACGAAATATGAAAACATTAACTTGTATGCAGTATAAGAATATAACCCACTATTTATAATCTATATAAGGTAACTCCCCCACGCCCTTTGCCATCATATGCAATGACAAGTTTATTCCCTGTAATTTAATCAATAAGAAAAACGTAAATCCAAGGAATGAAATTAGTTATTTCGTGAATTTGTCTTTGAGAATCAACTTGGAAAAGAACGGTACAACAGATATGTACAACATAATGTTATAGGTAATGGAACAAAAATACTTTTTACGTTATTTAGAATATATTCCACTCTTTTAGTAGCAATTCGCGAACAAATATAACATCATCCTTTGCACTATACCTAAATTAAAATTGCAACTTGCTAAATTGTCTTCAGAATAGTGTCATATTTCGCATACAAATACTCACACACAAACACACTTGCAACTGTCTCAATTATTTAAGAAATTATTTAATTAGTGGTTCAAAAGTTCAAACTTGCAGAAAATGTTTCTATGTTGAACACGCTAACACAAGTCTTTTTATAGTTTATATATGAAATATCTGTTATGACGTTGTTACTGTTTTTGAAATATTTCATTTTAATTGTTCATTATTTCTCATATCGTTTATTTATTTCCTTATTTCCTTTCCTCACTGGGCTATTTTTCCCTCTTGGAGCCCTTGGGCTTATAGCATTTTGCTTTCCCAACTAGGGTTGTAGCTCAGCTGATAACAATAATAATAATAATAATAATAATAAAAATAATAATGATAATAATAATAATACCACAAGAATGATTTTCGTTGCCACATCATGGTAAGCAAATACAATTTTAAGTAACATGCTTCACTAGAATTAAATGAAAATACAGTAGATACATCTCGTAAAGTCTGAATATCTACTATTTTGGATATGTAATAGGTGACCACCGTGACTCTATACCATAATGGTAAGATAACACCATTCAAGTAACAAAGACAATACCCGTCCATCGAATTGATCTATGAAGGTTTTGTATGCACTAGTGCAGGGTGGTGGTGGTGGCCTGGTGGTAGCGTCCTTGCCTGGTGATTGCCAGACTGGGGTAAGAGTCCCGCTCAAACTCGTTAGTTCATTTGGTAGCTACAACCTCACCGTCCTTGTGAGCTAAGGATGGGGGGGGGGAGCCTATAGGTCTATTTTCTTAGTCATCAGCAGCCATTCGCTGGCACTCCTTGGTCCTAGCATGGGTGGAGAGGGGGCTTGGGCGCTGATCATATGTAATATGGTCAGTCTCTAGGGCATTGTCCTGCTTGATAGGACAATGTCACTGTCCCTTGCCTCTGCTATTCATGACTGGCCTTTAAATCTTGAACTCGTAACTATCTTAGGTATAGAACGATTATCGATACTGATCAGAACAAAGGAGCGCGATTTCTTGATTAAAAAATATGGCGATAAAACCACCCTATCTGAAGACAAATGTTCCATAGTATTTTGTCAAATAAAGCAAAAAACCAATAGTGTTTGGCATTTCGTTATCAAGACCCTGTGTAAAATTTTAATATCTAATATTCTTGCAGGTTTTCCAAACTATCTTAAAACAAGATCATTAGCTACTCTGGTGAGCTATAGAACAGTCGTTCTATCCTAGCAAACCAAGGTCCTTTAAATATACTCCGAGTATATTTAAAGGACCTTGCTAGCAATCTGTTTGTATTATGTTCCTCTATATACAATAATCATGTCACACATTCTTCGAAGACTTAAAGCTAGGGAACTGATCAGTTTATAGGCCTCTGGGACTATACTGGGACTATATACTAATCAATTTTCCAGGCGGAATCACATTTTCCTATATTGGTGGTAGAGTAGCTTTCATAACGGCAAAAAATCTTATTTCAACTTTTATATTTAGAAAATCTGTCTGTATCCATTTAATAAGACTGACTTCGTGCCCCCAACTCCCCTTATCTTATCAATGCAATCAACAATCCTTGATAGTGGATAAGTCACATGACCATTATCATCTAATCGTCTTGAAAATAGAGTTCTTTATCACGTGGTACTTGGCGCTTGAATAATGTTAATAGTCTCCGAGTTGGGACCTTTAACCTATCACGTAAATCAAAAGCTTCTACCTTTCATGTTAGTCATTTAATATAACAACAGTATTCTTAAATGGTCCCATGTACAGATGGACACAGGAATTCATGGCCCTCCTAGCTCTGAGGAAGTGTACCTTAGCACACCTTTCCTACGCGGTGAGTTCTTGGGTTTAGTCCCACCCACCACTTCTGCCATCTCTACAATATCTGTTTGGTTATTTACCGCGCAGCTAGGGTGTGCCAGGGTGCACTCCCCAAGAGCGAGGTGTGCCAGAAATCCCTATGTCCAACTGTACTAGTGTACTCCCTTGTTAACGTCATTACACCAGCTGAAGTATTATTATTATTATTATTATTATTATTATTATAAGCCAAGTTACAACCCTAGTTGGAAAAGCAAGCTGCTCTAAACCTAAGGGCTCCAACAGGGAAAATATCCCAGTGAGGAAAGGAAATAAGGAAATAAATAAACGATATCAGAAGTAATAAAAAAAATGAAAAATAAAAACATTAAGAACATTAAAACAGATAATTACTATATAGACTAAAAAGGCTTATGTCAGCCTGTTCAACATAAATACATTTGCTGCAAGTTTGAACTTTTGAAGTTCTACTGATTCAACTACCCGATTAGGGTATTAGTAGTAGTTATGGTATAACTCTAAAATATACCTCTTTAAACCTTTGTAGTAGTATTGCAGTAATAAGCTTTCATTGAGTCTCGCTCCATAACAAATTTAGGCAAACGCTCATGGGCATACCGCACTCCGCTGTCAGTCATATCCATAGGTCGTTGCTAATTTAAATCATTCAATAAAAGTACCAACATTAATTGGTACATTAAAAACTCTAGCTCCTGTACTTTCTGGTCCCTAATACCAGAATGTCAATAATTTAATAAAACATCACAACGAGTGACAGTCTTTCCATAGTTCGAAGGATGTGACTTGGCTTAACTAAAAAGAAGAGGGAAAACAGTTAATTTGAATATACTTTACTTCCCCATCGTGAAAATTAATATATAAAAATTAATGAAAAACATTGTTCCCCATTTTGCCACAAACATGGGTCTTAAATTTCATATGGGCACGATTCCTACAAAAATAATTGTATATACTGTGTATATGTACAGAAGATGAAAATAATGTTATTCACACTTAACTATGGAAGCTAAATGCAGGATAATAAATAATAAATGAGATGTAACCCCTATTTCTTCTGTAGAATTCGCGTCTAATTCCTTTATCTGAAAAAAAAAAAAAAAAAAAAAAACAATGTGATAAATGTAGTACGATTGTTAAGCAACTTTGTGTGATGATTAACCACTTACCTTTAATACACATAGAAGGCTGACAAGAGCAAAGGCGAATATATTTCGTCTCATGTTTCTGTCAGCCAGAGATCAACACTGGTAAAATGATAATCAACTGTGTGATGATGACGTCTTGCACCGACTACTCATTCGCGGTAATGAGGAAGGATAGGCTACTTGAGTCGTGGACACTGCTTTATCATAAGATTTATCTAATCTGCTTTGATGTTTCTTGAGAGATTGGGCTTGAGATGCGCTCTTCTGATCTGTTGTTGTTCTGCGAAAACATGCTTTGTTTAGTTTCTAATGATAAATAACCAAGGAGGGAAAAACTAAATTTTGATAAACGAGCAATTTGCCTTTTTAATAATAGATTTAATACATTTTTCTGTTTTACAGAATAATACCCTTGAAGAAAAAGTATAAAAAAACCTTTTAACTATTTTTATACAAAAATAAACTTGAAAAAGAAAATTAAAAAACCTGTCAACTACTGTATTTCACAAGATAAAAGGGCTTGCCACCTCGTGGACCAACCGGGTGCCACTAGGAGGGATTCCAAATATAAACATGAGGCCGTAATCGTTGACCAGCTCAAAGTACACTGATGTATGCACGGTCTCGTTAAATTATTGTATATCTACAAAGCAGTCATATTACACTAGATATACAGTGTCTTGATAATACTGGGTGATAGTTTCTTTAGTACAGAAAGAGAAGTTCATAAACGGGATCGTTAGCATCTACTCTGCTGAGGTATCGATGCAATATTAGGGTTATAAACCTTATTTAGGTTACTAGGTACCAGTTGCTAACTGCGAGGGACAATGCACAGTCACTCATATAAGTTGGTGGATGTCCAGGTGTTTGAGACAGATTACAATTTCTGCCCTTTCTGGGCGACATATGTCTAGGAACGCGAAACCGGTCAAATACTCAATTACCTATAGTTAAATATTTGCCCGCTTTCGCGCTCCCGGACACCTGTCGTCCAGTAAAGGCTGAAATGGAAATCTGTCTCAAACACCCAGACATCCACTAACTTATATGAGTGACTGTACATTTAAAACAATAATGCATGTTATCATTATTATTATTATTATTATTATTATTATTATTACTTGCTACAACCCTAGTTGGAAAAGCAGGATAAGCCCAGGGGCACCAACAGGAAAATAGCCCAATGAGGAAGGGAAACAAGGAAAAATAAAATATTTTAAGAACACTAACAACATTAAAATAAATATCTCCTATATAAACAATAAAAACTAACAAAATAAGAGGAAGCGAAATAAAATAGAATAGTGTGATCGAATGTACCCTCAAGAAAGAGAACACTAACCCAAGACAGTGGACGACTAAACAAAATTTCCTTGTAGTTGACCGAATATTTCGTATCTTATAATACACTGCAGAAAGTAAAGCTTGCATTATAGACCCTCATCCTCTTGCTAGCTAGTGAAGAACAGATATTTAACATGTGGGCAGAGCTAAGATTGGAAAGTAACTGAAGAGATTACAGATTCATCTTTTTTAAAACGAATGCTCAGTCTAGGTTTATATAACATGGGAAATTAGATAGTACGCTACAGAAGACGCACGATTATACCAGCTCTTAGGAACAGAAACTATGAACAAGGAGTTTGGCTATACATATCATATGATCCCAACCGGTTACTTAAAACAACAACCTCTGGTATATTTCTGTTTACAAATATCATCTGTTCTTTTGAATATAGTAAGAGGTTGAAATAATAAAGGGAGAGTATTTACCTAGAATAATTTTCAGCTGAGATATTAGTGTGACTTTATCCTCGAATTTTGAATCTGTGGATCGATTTTCAGCAGTACGATTTGATTTTAAAAATGATCCCACATTTCTTTCCTTTCATGGTATCGAAGATTCCTCATAAAACTATAAATGTTAATGGTTACATAGACATAATTCTCGTATTTTGCTGAAAATTTACACCAGGGTTTCAGCGTGGATGGCACATTTTAATACCCTTATTTTCCCATGTGATGCTGATGAAATTCAATGTCCTTTGAAAATTAAGATATAAGCTAATAATTTTTCAGTTAAAACATATACGCCTAACGCTCAGGCACTCATACGATAACATTTTGACCCCGACGCTGGAGTTTTTGCAAAAACTTATTTCGAAAATGTTTGTACATTGAAAAACTTCCTAATAAGTACAAGAATTTCTATTGAGTTTACTCATAAAACTTCAGAGGAAATCTGGTGCCCTTGACCAAAAGTCAATGTAGACGACTATTCTTTTTTCTTTATTATTATTATTATTATTATTATTATTATTATTATTATTATTATTATTATTATTATTATTATTATTATTATTATTATTATTATTATTATTATTATTATTATTACCGTAGCCCACATAAAACCTATTTTTTTTTATACTATGGTTGGACACTGCCCCTAAGTACTATTAGGTTATAGCAGTTTTAAAAACCTTTCTCCTTCCCAATTTGTTTTCACGCATTTCTTAAAAGGAGTTTATTACTCGATAAGGAAATTTATTAGATAAATTAATCACGCATTATGACAAATATACAGAAATCATCTGCCGCTTCATACTTTTAGATAAATGCGATACTTATCTATTTCAAGAACATATCACCTTGATTTCTCAGTGTTATCATATGAACCGATAAACTTCGACATATCTATAGAGTGATAAAATTAAGAGTTTCTGTTTTGAGATTACTTAAGAGACTGTTACCAAGATTACCTTTGTTTCTCGAGTTTAACTAACTTATTTATCTTCTACTAACTTGAACCTTATTTTGTAAGTTTTTAAGACTTAGAATTGTTCGATTTAAATCATCTAAATTTAAAAATCTCTTTAGGTTGAAACAATTTATATATGTTTTCAAATCCAGTCAAACCAAAAGTTCCTGTTCAGATGATAATGCTGTTTAAAAGTTATTATTTGAGGATATACGAGAGACGGATAAGATATTTTTACGAGCATACGATTATTATTATTATTGTTGTTGTTGTTGTTGTTGTTGTTGTTGTTGTTGTTGTTGTTGTTATCATCATCATTATCATTATTACTTGCTAAGCTACAACCCTAGTAAGAAAAGCAGAATGCTATAATCCTGAGGACCCAAACAGGGAACATAGCCCGGTGAGGAAAGGAAATTAGAAAACTACAAGAAAAGCAATTAAAAACAAACATAAGATAAAATATTTTAAGAACAGTCACAGCATTAGAATAAAAATTTCCTATATAAACTATACTAAAAAAAAACCGGAAGAAACATAAGATATAATAGTGTGCACGAGTGTACCCTCAAGTAAGAGAACTCTACCCCAGGACAGTGAAAGATCATGGTAAAGAGGCTATGGCACTGTCCAAGACCAGAGAACAATGGTTTGATTTTGGTGTGTCCTTCTCCTAGAAGAGCTGCTTACCATAGTATTCATGTATAAAGGGACTGTTCTTTAGTAAACAACCCATCACGATATTTTGATAATTTAACATTTATTTTTAAGATTGGTCTGCATATCTAATACTAGCTCTGATTTCTTTAGCAGTGCTGGGTATATCTATGGAAATCTATATGCATGCATATTTTAAAAACAGAATTAAGACATGTTTTGTAAATCCGCCTTAATTATGTAAATGAATAATGCTAATTTAGGTTCGATTTTTTTTTCAAACTCTTTACACACTATCCTAATAGTTACGGAATTGTAAAATTTAATACACGGAGAAATTTCCATCTTTATATATATATATATATATATATATATATATATATATATATTAACTATGCATATATACTTGCACGCACACACACACACACACACACACACATATATATATATATATATATATATATATATATATATATATATATATATATATATATCTATCTATCTATCTATCTATCTATATATATATATATATACATATATATATATATATACATATATATATATACATATATATATATATATATATATATATATATATATATATATATATATATCTATCTATCTATCTATCTATATATATATATATATATATATATATATATATATATTTACATAAATATATACAAAATATATTCATTCTAATCTTGAATACCGAATAGAAAGTAGAATAACGAAAGGTTCCAATTTACCCTTTTACCGAAAAAAAAAATAATTTGCAATATCCATCCACACTCACGTCTCTAGAAACTTAAACCCTCTAAATATAAAAAAGGAAGAATAAACGAAAACTTTATATACTCTATATCTGAAATGCCAATCACCTGCATTTAACCTGTGAGATGAAAAGACTCCTCAATATTAATGTAATAAATCCACAACTACTACACAAAACATGGCAATTATAGGCAATAGGGGGTTGATGTGGGGTCTCTAGGACTGGGGGGACCCCTGGGGGTGTTTGGGTGGAGGGGAGGACCCCTGGGGTGATTGGGTGGGGGGGAGGACTCCTGGGGTATGGGGAGGCCCCCGGGGGGAGGGCTCCTGGGGGATAGGGGAGGCCCCCTGGGGGTGGACTGGTGGAGGGGGGGGGGGGGACTGCGCGATTCCTTGTAAGTGATTTCAACTTGAAAAAGTCATCTGTGTCCATTGACATATTCATCATTATAATTATCCTTTAGAAAAAAAAACACGTGTACAGAGTGAATATCATTGCAATTAAAGGGAATTTCTCTCGCTTCGGGAGATGGTGCAGTTGTTATTAATTATTAAAGGACGACAAAAAAAAAAAAAAAAAAAAAAAAAAAAACGGCAGAGAACCAGATTCAAGATAGAAAAATGTAATTTCGTGTTATTACATGTAGCCCGGTTGGAGTTACCATGTCCTATCATTACTGACAAAAGAATATGGTATACGGCATTGTTGCTTTTCAATAAAAGAGGCTGTAATCAAGCCTTCAGCTGCTTCGAGTTCATAAAGATTTTATAAATGTCCTGATCGAGCCCACAATTTAATGGTTATGTGTTGTATATTATTATTATTTTTTTTTCAGAGCCGTTGCTAATTTTATCATACCGCAAATTTTGATTTCAATTGTGGAAAAGTAATAGAAAAGTATATTGGCTGATATTTTGTCTGAAACAAAAACTAGTTGGATAACTGTATGAAATTATTAGCCTATTGATAAAGAACTTGAGTATATCCAGATGAACAGGTTGAAGATGAACTGATTTCAAACTGATTTCTTAACTAGGAGATTTCTAGGAACTGTAATTGGTAAATTTTCTCTTTCACTGATAGCGAAAGTTTAACAATTACAGTACATAGAAATCTCTTATTGTTTCCTTCTGTTATATTTTCGGCTTGAATTAAAGTAAATTAACCTTCGATTTATACAACAAAACTATTAACGTGTGACACTTTCTATAATGACTATCGTCATAGAAAATGGGGTTTCTTTAGGGGTACCTGCGTTATCTAGACAAGGACCTTTCAAACACTAGTTGCCTTGGTCGACAATGTTATTATTTCATGTATCCTGAACTACTGATATGTAAGTAGGATAAATTAATCTCTTTTCAATACTTTGGTAAAACGCAGTGATATGTATGTCTGTCATTAAACTTCCTTGAAAATTAATATCAAGTCTCCTTCGTTTAAATGGCAATCATACCAACTATGCATTCTTGATTT
>NC_090769.1:463018-498762 GCF_036898095.1 Palaemon carinicauda | reverse complement strand
TAATTTTGCAGTGTTGGTAGGCCTAATCCATTTTGAGCCGGGAGTCAAAGGCCAAGGCATTTTACCAGTCGCATTGGTTTCATTGTATATTATTACATCTCAATGTATCCTAGTATTCCAACTACTTTTTCTTATAGGAAAAATTACGCTCCCTTCGAAAATAACACTCGTTCCCGTCGCAAATGAATAGTTACAGAAATATATATACATCTATATCCGCCGATAATGGGGGACCCCCAGTGGGAACTCGGGGTTTTGGGTGGGGAAAAACATACTGGGGAATCGATATATAACCGTAATTCAGTCCTTTTCTTCTCTATACATTTCTTTCTGGTATTTATTATAACCGTAGGAAAAGACAAATCAGTATACCTGGATATATTTGGGAGGACCCGTTTCAAAGGTTATTTCTTGTAGTAATACAGTAACCAGTGCTGCCAACGCCTGATGTAGATTAAATGTTAACATTCCATACCTGATGTAGATCAAATGTTAGCGTTTCATGCTAACATTAGCACCCATTTGTTCGTTTGTTCGTTCGCCCCCACTTTCCGTCCTTCGTTTCTCTCCATTATTACTCTTTATTACCGTATTATTTTCTCATTTTATATTCCCATTCAATATAATTTATCATACATTCCATTTTACCTTCCTATATTGGGTTTATTTGTTTGGTTATTTGCTTTCCCATTTGTTCATACGTTCGTTTCATCAGTTTCCGATCTGCGCATATATCCCCCCGCCCCCTGCGCAGGAGTTTCCACTCCCCCTTTTACTCTTTTTATTAGTGTTATTTTCTCATTTTTTATTCCCATTCAATATTATTTATCATTCATAACATTTTACCTTCCTATATTGGTTTCATTTGTTGGGTTATTTCTTTATCCCTTCCCGGTTTCACATAAATACTTACCCTGGACTAGTTTTTTTATCCAGTTAATTCTCGGTATGATCTCCTCATTTTATATTCCCATTCACTATTATTTAACGTTCATTCCATTTTATCTTCCTATATTGTTTGTATTTATTTTTGTTGGTTAGTTCCTTTTCTCTCCTCTGTGTCTTATAAAACTTTTCTTTCGTCTAGTTTCCGTATTTAGTTCATTCATGTTTTCTCTTTTGTTCGTTGTTTTTCCCTTTACCAATCATCACTCTAGGCCTATTCAAATATCTCCCTACCCCCCCCCTTCCTTTATCTCTGTATGCGCTGTTTTCCGACCCATTGTTCCCCTGCCTTTCCCGTTTTAACCTTTGACCTAGTTACTCGTCCTTCGTTACTAGTGCGTTTTTTTCACGTATTTTGAGATGGAACATATTATAGAAACTTGTACCGGTTGCAGCATTCCGTATCTAAATGCAGTGGCTCAATTCCATGGTGATTTTGGTGATAATTCAGGTTATGTTGACCATTTTCTTAATCCCAGTCATAGAAGTTAATCCGTCAGTCTCTTCCTTCCGAGTCCAGCAAGTTTCGACGTTTCCTTCATAAAAGTAAGTCATTCCTCAATAGTCATTATTCGTGTTTTGTGACCGGGGTACTTCTAGGCAAGGTTAGGTGGGTTTGTTAAGTTCTGTGGCCTTTCTGTACTTTTTATATATTTCGTACCAGTTATATGGAGAAATTATTGAATATATCTGAGGAGATATTTAGCAGTTCTAGCTCTAGTAATGCCATCGTGTCGTTGGTAGTTCTGTGTACCATTCGTCTCCGTTGGTAGTACTGTGTATCAAGGTAAGTCATTCCCCCATTCTTATTATATGTGTTTTGTGACCGGGGTACTTCTAGGCAAGGTTAGGTGGGTTTGTTAGGTTCTGTGGCCTTTTGGTAATCTTTATTTATTGTGTAATAGTTTTATGGAAGTATTATTTAGTTTACGTATGGAAAAATTAATTTCTACCTCTAGTAATGACATCGTGCCGTTGGTAACACTGTGTACCATTCGTCATCGTTGGTAGTTCTGTCAAACATTGGTAACGTTGCTAATGTTATCGTCCCCGACATCTGTTGTTTATATATTTTAACTCAGTATATATGTCCACAGTGTTAATATTTATATGGTTAATTTGTATTGTATTTCATTGTGTGATTTCGTACAGGAAATATATGTTTTCCTATAGTAGATATCGTGATTTAACTGGTTTTCTCATTCATTTCATCCGTAATAACATCAACCAATTCGTCAACTTATAACTAACCGAATTGGTTGATCTGTTTGTTTGCGATTGAAATGGTCATCAAAATCGGTTAAATCTCGTTATTTGCTATAGGAAATCATATATTTCTTGTGCGTAGTCACTCGATGTAATAATATACAAAATTACCATTTCCTGTACGAAATCACACAATGAAATACAATACAAATGAACCATATAAATATTAACACTGTGGACATATATACTGAGTTAAAATATATAAACAACAGATGTCGGGGACGATAACATTAGCAACGTTACCAATGATTGACAGAACTACCAACGATGACGAATGGTACACAGTGTTACCAACGGCACGATGACTATACTAGAGGTAGAAATAAATTTTTCCATACGAAAACTAAATAATACTTCCATAAAACTATTACACAATAAATAAAGAGTACCAAAAGGCCACAGAACCTAACAAACCCACCTAACCTTGCCTAGAAGTACCCCGGTCACAAAACACATATAATAAGAATGGGGGAATGACTTACCTTGATACACAGTACTACCAACGGAGACGAATGGTACACAGAACTACCAACGACACGATGGCATTACTAGAGCTAGAACTGCTAAATATCTCCTCAGATATATTCAATAATTTCTCCATATAACTGGTACGAAATATATAAAAAGTACAGAAAGGCCACAGAACCTAACAAACCCACCTAACCTTGCCTAGAAGTACCCCGGTCACAAAACACGAATAATGACTATTGAGGAATGACTTACTTTTATGAAGGAAACGTCGAAACTTGCTGGACTCGGAAGGAAGAGACAAAAGCGCACGACACTAGGGGCAGTTTAAACGTTGAGGAATAACATTGGGAGATTTAAGAAAATGGTCAACATAACCTGAATTATCAACAAAATCACCATGGAATTGAGCCACTGATTTTAGATACGGAATGCTGCAACCGGTACAAGTTTCTATAATATGTTCCATCTCAAAATACGGGAAAAAAAACGCACTAGTAACGAAGGACGAGTAACTAGGTCAAAGGTTAAAACGGGAAAGGCAGGGGAACAATGGGTCGGAAAACAGCGCATACAGAGATAAAGGAAGGGGGGGGGGGTAGGGAGATATCTGAATAGGCCTACTACCTAGAGTGATGATTGGTTAAGGGAAAAACAACGAACAAAAGTGAAAACATGAATGAACTAAATACGGAAACTAGACGAAAGAAAAGTTTTATAAGACACAGAGGAGAGAAAAGGAACTAACCAACAAAAATAAATACAAACAATATAGGAAGATAAAATGGAATGAACGGTAAATAATAGAGAATGGGAATATAAAATGAGGATATCATACCGAGAATTAACTGGATAAAAAAACTAGTCCAGGGTAAGTATTTATGTGAAACCGGGAAGGGATAAAGAAATAACTCAACAAATAAAACCAATATAGGAAGGTAAAATGGAATGAATGATAAATAATATTGAATGGGAATAAAAAATGAGAAAATAACACTAATAAAAAGAGTAAAAGGGGGAGTGGAAACTCCTGCGCAGGGGGGGGGATATATGCGCAGATCGGAAACTGATGAAACGAACGTACGAACAAATGGGAAAGGAAATAACAAAACAAATAAACCCAATATAGGAAGGTAAAATGGAATGTATGATAAATTATATTGAATGGGAATATAAAATGAGAAAATAATACGGTAATAAAAAGAGTAATAATGGAGAGAAACTCCTGCGAAGGGGGGTTATATAAGCGAAGGACGGAAGGTGGGGCGAACGAACAAACGCACAAATGGGTGCTAATGTTAGCATGAAACGCTAACATTTGATCTACATCAGGTATGGCATTCTAACATTTAATCTACATCAGGCGTTGGCATCACTGGTTACTGTATTACTACAAGAAATAACCTTTGAAACGGCTCCTCCCAAATATATCCAGGTATACTGATTTGTCTTTTCCTACGGTTATAATAAATACCAGAAAGAAATGTATAGAGAAGAAAAGGACTGAATTACGGTTATATATCGTTTCCCCAGTATGTTTTCCCCACCCAAAACCCCGAGTTCCCACTGGGGGTCCCCCATTATCGGCGGATATAGATGTATATATATTTCTGTAACTATTCATTTGCGACGGGAACGAGTGTTATTTTCGAAGGGAGCGTAATTTTTCCTATAAGAAAAAGTAGTTGGAATACTAGGATACATTGAGATGTAATAATATACAATGAACCCACATTTTCAACATTTGATTTCCATGTGTAATATATTGATTAATATTGTTCTTTGAGTGTTTCCTTTTAGGCTATGTGTAGATGTTCTGAACTCTGATTTTTTCGTAGTTTTACGATACTTTAAAATATGCTCTCGCCGTAATAACATTAGGTATTACTTATTCAATGCGTTGTTTAGTTAATATTTATAAAAGAATAATCTACAGGAGAGTAATTTCATCTATTTCATCAGAGAAGAGCTCTAACGCCCACACGAGGGTTGCCATGACGACGTTTGGCGCGGGCAAGGAATTCTATTGGCCTTGAGGTATACAGCGGGCTGCTTTTATCTCCGTAAATATTTACAAAGTTTTCATTTATTAATGAATAAATAAACAATGAACGCATTATTACTCTGATTTAAACGATAACATCAGAAACTTGTTATCTTGAAAACAGGGATGTGTTTTCTTCAACGTTGTTGATACTTGTTACAGAACGCAAACAATAGTCCAAGCTGGCTACGTTATTTTACAAGCTTGTTTAGAGAGAGAGAGAGAGAGAGAGAGAGAGAGAGAGAGAGAGAGAGAGAGAGAGAGAGAGAGAGAGAGCGAGCTTTTTCTCTCTCTTTCGTAATTTTATCAGTATTGATCGATTTTTTTCATAATGGCATCCTCTAGTTAGGGGTTGAATTAGACGATGATAATATTAATGATAATAGAGTATTTTCTCGAGACCTTATACCTGAATGCACTGAATCTCCAATAATATTCTTCATTATTCTCCAACACTTAGAAATCTATCTCTAATACGCAGCTAGTGCCTGTTTTTCTCCAACACTTTACAATGTCTTTCAGCATTGTATTTGACAACGCCAACAGTCTCCACCGAAAATCTCCAACATCCAATTTTAATGTAGCATTTCCCGGAACTTTTTTCTCCAGCAATTTTATTTCCAACGCTCTTTATCTACCAAGTTTACCAAATTTTCACGAACAGTTCGTCTCCACTAATTGTCCTCCAACATCCCTTCAAGTTTCTACAGCAACATATTTAAGCCATAAGATTCCTTCTCCAACAATCGGTAATTCACTCTCCTAGTCTTTCATATATATATATATATATATATATATATATATATATATATATATATATATATATATATATATACTGTATATATATGTATACTGTATATATATACATATATGTATAAATATATATATATATATATATATATATGTGTGTGTGTGTGTGTGTGTGCGTGTGTGTGTGTGTGTGTGTGTGTAATAAATACATAAAAACTGGCTAACCTAATAAAGATAAAAAATCCCTAAACATTGGATCAGAGACCAAGAATAAAAAATCGACCTGTCCTACCAAATTGTATCACTTTTTTTTCCATATTCCTTTCTTCACTTTTAAGTAATCTAAGTTTCATATTTATTTTAATAGTTTACGATGTCATTTCAAGGTTATCTCTTTTGTGCAGTGTCCGATATCAACCAGTCTTTATGGCGTTTTGATATTATCCGCGGTTAGATGGCATCATAACAAAGCAGGGAAACTTCTCCTTACAAAGTAGTGCCATAGACTCTGTACTATGGTCTTTCACTGTCTTGGATTAGAGCTCTCTTGCTTGTGGGTACAATCGGGCACGCTATTCTCTTATTTATCTTCCTCTTGTTTTGTTAAGTTTTTATAGTTTATATAGAAAATATTTATTTTAGTGTTGTTACTGTTCTTAAAATATTTTATATTTCCTTGTTTTTTTTTTTTTCCTCACAGGGCTATTTTCCCTGTTGGGGTCCCTGGGCTTATAGCATCCTGCTTTTCCAACTAGGGTTGTAGCTTAGCAAATAATAATAATAATAATAATAATAATAATAATAATAATAATCAGTATTTCCTATATTCAAAGCATAACGCCGTTCCTTAAGGAATATTACTCGATTATCAATCATTGTCTTTGATAAATGTGGCCATTGTTGTTATGAATACAATTTCTCTTCCAATTTAGATTTGGGGTGTGCGTGCGTGCGTGCGCAGATTATCCGGACCTTGTTTCCGGGCGGGGGCTCTGGGTAGGTACAGTTGACTTCATTAATTCCGGTACACTTCACGTAAAGCTGAGAAGACGATAGTGTACCGGAATTAGGGATGCCAACTATACATGTGTCAGTAATTGCAGAGAAAATAGACTATTGGACTTTTGAGGCATTTATTATGCAACAAATGGTCAAAATTATCCGGTTGATCAAAAGTTATTTCAAGCCACACAAAAAGAATCAGTGTACCAAGTTCGTCATTTTTTGAACAAATATGTCTTGCTGATGACCCAATTTGTCATATTTTGGAAAATTCAGAAGATTAATTCTCTGTATACTACTGTCTGAAACTAGTCAAAATGATGGCTAAATATTTAGATAGAAATGTACACATAGATTCAACCCTTCCCACCCCTCCCTTTTTCCTAACTACAACATGGTAATTGTGGTTTCTGAGTGTACCTTTCGGGGAATCCACCCTCCCCTCACTGGGGTATGAATACTTCATCTTCCCCTGGCGAAGGGACGGGGAGCGAAGGCAAGGGTGGGGCCTAGCCTCTGACGTTGCAAGTTCTATTCCTAGCTGGTACCGCAATCCTCTCACCAGTCGCAATGTATGCATTATGGATTGACTCATGAAGTCTGAAGGAGATCGTGCTCTATACACCTCCTCTCCGTGCTACTCGATGCTGGATGCTCCGGATAGAGAAAGGCTGAAGACGGAGTTGAATCTGGGATCGTGTCACAGCAAGTTCTGAGTTTGGTCATGTGCCCTGGTACCCTAACTAAGCAGCTCCTTCCATCTCTCAGCGTGGGAGCCTAAGACATAAGCCATGTAACTTAGCTAAATTCTTCTCCAATGCTCAGACTGCAGAGAACGTCGTGAGAGTCAGATCTTTGACTGAGGCCTTCTCATATGCTTGGATGGGTACGAGTGCTCTATAACCAATACAGTACTGCTTCCCCTCACACTCATGCGTTATTATCTTTACTCTAATTATTGTTCAGTACTGTGTAGTGCTTTAACACTGAAATGATATTGGTACTGATAAAGCCTATATAGAACAATCCCATATATGATCCGTAACACTGCAGTTGTCTGATCTGTTGGCATGGGAGTGTTGGCTTTCCAATCCCCTAAGGAGGGACCTGGATATTTGTTACAGGAAGATCTACCCAGAATTATTCCACACACATAAATTTTCTAAAAGTAGGGACGATGAATGGAGTAAACAAGTATTGGCAAAACTTGTATTTGCGGAGGACATTCCTGGTGTAGACACAAATTACCAGAATCAATGTAGGGTAAACTTCAAAAGTGGAAAAGTAGTTCCCATTAGGTAGGCTATATGCCGCAAAATGAAGCAGCAAATGGAAAGATACTACTGAAAAGCCGATCACAGCAGGGTAAAAGAACAAATAGTTTTCTTGCTGTAATAAAGTACCTAACTAGAAAAGCACTCTGAACGCGCAGACCTCTACCATGGCAGCTTATTTATTGATACCAGCTTGCCTTTCCCTGAATCAATTTAGACCGTAGGTGTATTTGAAGTCTGTGTAACAACCATGTGCGAACTTGGGGTTAAGATTAGGGTTAATTCGGTTGACTTTTTGCTTGACCTTGACCTGGGCCTTTGACCTAGGATTTTCAAAACTGAATCACTTCCACGTCTCAGTATAACAATTAATCCATGAAAGTTTCAGTAATATATGAGTAAAATTGTGGACAGGAATTTGTTCACAAATAAACCGACAAACAGGGGTGAAAACGTAACCGCCTCCCAACTTCGTTGGTGGAGGTAAAAATTAAAGATGAAGATAATAAAAAACAAACACGTGTCTTAGTGAAAAAGATGGAAGCAAATATGGAGACTTCTGGTTCAGAATACCATGCATTTTCTGAACGGTATATGCAACAGGACGTTATAGACTTATTAGATGATAATGTAATATTTAAAAATGTATAAGGATGAATACATGTAATATTTCGACCAAGTGCTTCTTCAGTTCTTCAACAATACTACAGTACCCAAAATGAGAGAATGAAGAGGCTGAAAAACAGAGATAACCAAAAAAACACTCAAAGTGGAGACCTCCTCCACGGCAACTTATTTCTCGAAACCATCGTGCCTTTCCCTGAATCAATTAATAATTTCCAGCTCTTTACATAACAGTTTAAAATCCCTGAAAGTTTCACTACTTTGCGATTAAAATTGTGGCCGTATGGTTGATGACCGGAATTTATCATTTCGGTTGACCTTGACCTTGGACTAGACCGTGACCTTTGATCTTAACAGTTTAGAATCGCTGCAAGTTTCATTACTTAACGATTAAAATTGGGGCCATATGATTGATGACCAGAATTTGTCCTTTAGCTTGACCTTGACATTGGACTCGACCTTGACCTTCGACCTTAACATGCATTAATTAACATGGATTTTCATACACTCGTATATTAACCAAGTTTGAAGTCTCTGTGACAAAGATATTCAAACTTATGGCTGATTATGTGAATTGGACATTCTGCTTGACTGTGACCTTGCCCTTTGACCTTGACCTTCCACAATTTAATCATTTACAGATTTTTACATAACAGTTAATCCTTGCAAGTTTCATTACTCACAAGTTAAAATTGTGGTCAGGAAGGTGCTCACAAACAAACAAATACATACAAACGGAGTAAAACATAACCTCCTTCCAACTTTGTTGGCGGAGGTAATTAAAGTAACTGCAAAAATTTGATTAAGAAATATGCATAATCGTTTAAAACCACTAATGATTATTATTCACTGACTGAACATATGGCTTCTGTAGACAAAGCAATGAATCTGTTACCAGACAGTCTTCAAATGTGTATGAAGACAGTAATTGAAGTAAAATATTTTCAGAAATTGTCTTCTAGAGGTCAAGTTAATAGAAAAGCATTAAGACCACTACTCTTTAGCACTTCAATTTGGATTGGCAGTGCAAATGCACTGCCATTTTGGTTCACAGTGATTTCTGCTCCTATTGCAAAGTGCAGAAGTATATAAGGAGTGCAACAGCACTATTAAACCTTAATATATTGGTAGATTCAAATCAGTTTGTTCAATATGTTAAAGACAACATAAACCACGACATTAATACACTTGATGGACATGGCTCCTTCCATGATATTTGTTCCATAGCAGCAGTGACGCCTGGTAAGATCACATGTAGATCTGTTCTCAAGAAGGTAATCACCACACACTATCTTATTACTGCAGTAGGAATAAAAATGGTACAGTATCAGACACCCAAATCACATAAAGAACTCAAGTTCGAAAAGTTAGAAGGCATGCGGTCTTTAGAAGATCCTCTTAAACTACAGACTGACACTCTATGGAAAATTGCACAATTTGTACTATATCTGAGACCAGGAAGGTCTGGTTTCATGCACATGAGGCCATTATTCTTTTAGAATCTTCAAATATTTCTTGCATATACTCTACTCTTCCCTTTTTGAATGACAAAGTAAGTAAGAACAGTTGCACATCAATCATAACATTCAATCAACCGTTGTGGGGAAGGGTTTAAGCATAATTTATTGAAAATAAAGCTGTTGGAAGTACAGTAAATTGAAAAAAGTCATCCTACTTGGTGGTCTACATGTTAAGGCTCTATCCACATGACAAGCTGTGCTTGACGAATTTAGTTTGCAGCGAGCAAAGTTTGGTATAGTTTTTTCGTATGATTACCGAAGTTACGAGAGCTATACTCGTTGGTGGTTAAAACTGCACGAATATTAATTTTCTTGTTACTTGTACAACAATCATTGCTGCTCTCACCAGGCTCTTGCTGCTCAACTGTCCTCGTTTGGATGCAAGCTTAAAGACCTTTACCAAACGTTGTTCAATAAGAAACAAATTTTGCCAATCAATGTTTGGTTATGTGGACGGAGCCTAAGATTTGCTTACTGGGCTGAATAGGTCACCTCATGATAAACGCTTGCTTGAAAGAAATCTTGGAGCTTACATGTGACAGTAACACAATCATTTATAAGCTTAGTGGGATAGCTTTATCAAGAGCAAAAATAGGATACATATCGGAAGATACCTTTGGTATATCAATGGATAAATCCTATTCATCAGGAACAAGATGAGACAAATTGGAAGCTGCCACTAGAAGATGATACAGAATCTGTCAGGGATGACTTGAATGGTCTTATTGTCAATGCTGCAGAAATATACAATAAGGTAATATCTGATAAAGGTGTAGATGATCAATGTTTTAATGATGAGTTACATCTCATATTACTAGATGTAAATAATAAAATAGAATGTATCAAGGACATGAGGGGGGGGGGGGGATGGTAAGCAGAGTTAGTAGATTATGGGTATGGTACATGCCAATGGTTGACGTTTTAAAGATTTTCCTTTGGGCATAGTGTATCAGGAACTTGAATCTTCCTTTGTTAGCTCTAAACAATATACTGTCGTATTTTGCAGCAGCGTGGCATAGTTTGTACACATACCCTTTGTATATACACCTCCAAAAGATACAACAGTTTAAGAAGTTTCATCCAATAATGAACAGCAAGCTCCAAAAACGTCTGCATGTTATTCATCGTAGTAATGAGAATTTGGCAGGTGTTTCCAGTGATCATATTATTGAACATGCACTGATGAAAAAATCAAACCTACAGGCGGGTTAACTAGGTGGAAAGGAATGACAGAAGTACAACAAGAAGCATGTTTACTACTGTAATAAATAACACAAGTGAACAACATGAAGAAGTTTCATACACAAGGCAGACAAGCGACTGCTTAAACACCAGCAAAATTTTGACATTTCTATTCGATTAAAACCAATGAGCCATTGATGAACATTTGCGCTGTTTAGTATCAAGAGTAGTTGCTTATGGTAATGTCAGCATTGACAAAGCTGAAGCTGGCGATCTAATTCTTCAGTCCATGTAGGCCAGAACATTTGGAATGATTAATTCAAACAAAATTTACAGGTTGTTACAATAGGATTGAAGAACATTAGAGTAAGTCGAGAAGTCACTTATATTGACCCACAATTGGTTTTCCAAAGACTTGCCTATGTTACTGAACAACAGGACATAGATAAGAGGGGCATATTAAAGTGTGAACTTTGTTGCTATTCAGCATCCATGTTTGCCAATCTAGTCTTCCTAAGAAAAGCAAATAAATTTACTCTGGCTAATGCCACATTGGCCGAAATGGAGAAATGTCAGATAGTTGTAGCAGAAACACCAATTTTTAATCCACTCTCTGTATTAGATGGAAGTGATTTACTGCTTAGATTATCCTGCTTAGTTGGTATGCTGTTCTCAGACATCTGTCAAACTTCGTTCTTAGAAGGAAAGGTAAATCTGTTGTAACTGTGTTTGATGATTATTTGGATGGTCCTTCCATTAAAGACTCCACACACATTAGAATAAACGAAGGTAAAATCTCCCCGAATACTTTTTTCATAGACTATGAAACTTACATTGAAGAAGGATCTTTTCCTTTTCAACAGAATGATAACCAGCTTGTTTTATGATGCTAAGCGAAAACTTTGAAAGTGTTGGATGTCAGACAATACTTGAAAGTGGTAATGCAGACCTGATCACCCAAATAATAGTTGGGGGTGACTGAACAAAGCAATGTTGTCATTGCAAACTACACTGATATCCAGATACTCTTATGTTTCTATATTAAAATGGAGATTAAAAGGGTAATATTCAAACCAGAACCAAATTATGGAGCAAACAACATCCGACAGGGAAACATACAAACTACAAATTTGTCATTGTGATTAGATGTCTTCAACAGCTTGCTTTTTATTAATGTCATTTTGTGGTGTGACACCATGTTACAGTTGTTCAAGATTGATGTGAAAAATAGATGTGGGAATTTTACTTTCCAGGAAGACCTCCCCACAACAGATATCTAGGATCCTAATCAAGGTGATTAGAGCACCAACACTACCATGTCTACTAGTCAGAAACCTATTTTGTTGTGGTTTGTAAACCATCACGTGATTTTAATTCCAGATGCTTATGTATATATATATATATATATATATATTATATATATATATATATATATATATATATATATATATATATATATATATATATATATATATATACATAAGCATCTGGAATTAAAATCACGTGATGGTTTACAAACCACAACCTAATAGGTTTCTGACTAGTAGACATGGTAGTGTTGGTGATATGTGTGAGTGTGTGTGTGCATGTGTATGTGTGTGTGTGTGTGTGTGTGTGTTTAACCCTCAGGGCAAGACCTCTTGGACTTCCTTTGTGACCCTGACAAGTATGTATGGAGGGTCGGTTTTCTGCCTCTAACTGAACCTAAGAGTCCAATGCTCGGAACGCTGGTGCAACCTCCTGTGTGAAACTAGATGTTCCAGAGATGACAGATACTCCAACAGTCATTGCCAGGTCTTGGCTATGAGGGAATCCTGTGTTAAGAAGGGCATTGGGCCTTCTTCTACCTCTGTAGCTTGTCCTGTGATGAGAACACTCTTCCTTGGACTGTGTTGATACTCATCACTAAGTAGACAAGGTTCTGACTTGGGGTGAGAACGGACTTCTAGATTTATATGCGGATCCCCAGATCTTAACGAAATTCGAGAAGAAGATCCCTGTGGAGTAGAATTTGGGACTCCAATGACTCTCCACCTGGAAAAACTAACTCCTTATACTGTTTGTGTATTTTAGAATCCATCAGATTCTGAGATATTACAAAGTATGAGAGCATCCATGACCATTGATCAATCCAAGAAGAGGAAGCTTTCAATGCTGACAATGCTGCTGCCTATATGTTCTTGTCCTCAGAGGCTTAGAATATTAATGGTTGTTGTGCGAGCCTATATGCTGACATCCCCAGTATCAGAGTCACTACCTCTAGATCTAAGGGAAAGGGAGAAGGATGGGCTCCCTCTGTCATGTAAAATTTCCTTTCCTTTGAAAAGATAGGAAGGATTAACTTGGAGGAACTAAGTCATTGAAAGCTGAGATGTGTGCTTTCAACTTCAGAATAATCTTTTTTTTTTGTCTTCCTCAGCCAAGGCAGTTCAAGGTTTTGTTTTGAGATATGTTGTTTCTTGAAGAGGCAATTAATGGAGGTGTGCCTTCCAGAGAAAGGGGCCTTTGGAGCATCACCTAAGTCATTAAATTTCCTGATGAGACTCAAGATATTCTGGGTCAGTGGAGATAGATTCCATGGGTCTCATCTCGACAGGGCCCAGTGAGTCAATGCTATGGGAAGGTTCGACTGTCTCTGGGGAAGCAAGCCTTGCCCTCTTCAGAAGAGTCTAGATGTGGGGCTTTACGGAACCCCTTGTAGATGACACATCTGTATTCTTCCTCTTGGAAGCCACATCCTTCTTCTCTCTACCCTTCTCCCATTTTAGAGAAGGGAGAGAGGTAAGCAGAATATTGACATTCAGAGAGAGATGATCCCATCTCATCTGGGTACTTGGAGTACAAACATGGTTGTCATCGGTTGTTTGAATTTTGACCCTTTTCTGTAAAGTAGCTCAATATGGGAGAGCCTATACTCACCTGGATACTTTGAATGGGCTAACATAGGATCTAAAGGTTTCAAAGCTCCTCTCTCGACATTCCAAGAAAAAGCAAGCAAGTCTGAAGTTTAATCAAGTCTATTCACAGCCTTTTGATCAGTCGCAACCCTTGGAAAAGGGGGAAAAGGAATGGTCAGCTACTTAATGGGATCGTTTTCTTTTTGTCTTTGTATTCATAGAAAAATTTGAGAGGTGTGTCTTCTTAGCTTGTTCTATCAGTTGTGGAGGCATCTGCTCCTGTGGGGGACATCACTCGTAATTGAATAAGATGTTCCTGTGAAGGGCGTAACTCTTGGTTGCGCGCTGCTCTGTGGCGTTCTTGTGCATGTCCATCTTTCCCAAGAGGATTTTGGCGCATCTGAGGTTCACTCAATCTGTAGTGATGCACTGTCACATGCTGAAGACTTTTTATGATGTAACGTGTTTGTTGAAGAGGCTCCTTAACCTTGCATACAGCTAAAAGGGTCGTAATCAAAGCCCTGTAAATGGAAGTCCGAAGAGTAACAGGGGTGTTCTTCATTAGTTTAGGAGCCTAAGCACTACGCTCCACTGGACTGTAGCCCAAAAACCTTCTAACAGCACTCCTAGAGGAGTAAGCAGAGATCTCAGAGACAAAGTCTTTGTAGTAGAAGTTAATGCTCAAGGTCAGCAAAGAGGGCGATGGTGCAACAGGTCACTTCTCATTCAAAATTCCTCAATGGCCGGGATATTTGAAACTGAAGACTGTGACTCTCTCGCAAGGGGAGGCCTCCTTGTTTCTCTAGGGAAAGCAGGGAGGTCTACTCCCTTGGGAGATTGTTCTACTGATGCTTGGTCATCAGTCTTCTTCACTTTGCTCCCCCAAAGAGTTATCTGAAAAAGGGCCGGAGAGATGAGATTTGGCAGTCGGAACTTGAGATATCACTGACTTTCCCAAACTCAAGGACAAACTCAAAGGAGAACGATCATGCATGGACCTCTTCTTCCTCCTAATTTGAAACGTTGTTCACTAGGAAGATGACCACTCCCAGCTCACATCACAAGAGGAGTCCAAAGTGCAGCGGTGCCCTCTACACGACGGTCACAAAGGATGAGGATCAATATTGCTCATAGAGGTTCCACAGGGTTTCTCTGACAGCCCTGGACATGTCTGTATTTTGCCAAGTTCTTTCACACTCATACTGAAAGGAGGAAAAGATAAAAATTAGTGAAAAACTTCAGTCCAGTTGGAGAGCATCAAGAACACATCTGTGCACCTCGACTTCTGGAATTGGAATGGGACTCTTGAGAACTGTCAGAACAGTACCACCATTGCACATCAGTGGTGGTTGCCAGAACCTTGATAATTCTTCATTGGCCCTTTTCAGCTTTCGCCAGAATCTTACCACTACTAATGGACGAAGGTTTGTATTTGCATAGGAACAAAGGCAAATCCTAATGCACAAATTATATTCAAGATTGGTGAATAATTTATCCAAGAATACACTGCTGAAGGAAATAAGAACCATTCCAATGCAGACAGTTAATCCTTACTGTATGATCTACATGTCGTGACGAAAAGAGCAGAGAATCTTGATAGATAGGATAGAAATTTTCATCAATTTATGATTTTAAAGTTTTCCTTTCATCAGGCCCTTTCTTCAACCAAATTTTTGTTCGGAAACTTTGAATGTCAGACTAGTTATGTCGGACTGGGATTCCCTCCCCCTTAATTCTGAATTTATTCATGATCCCCGGAAATGTTAAAGAGCTTCGCTATAAACTAGATCGCGTTTTGTTCACCCTAAATGCTTCTCTGAAGCCTTGGCTGAATCTTTTTTTTTTTTTTTTTTTTTTTTTTTTTTTTAATTTCAATGTTTTTATTTTCATATTCATAATTTTACAGATGTTGGACACTATTCAATCAATGTTCGTTCACGTGTTTGACAAAACTTCTTAATACTTGGAACAATCAAGTAGACCCTTGCTCTAAGGTTTCTGCTGTATTTCATTCATCTAAACTAACCCCTTTCATCTACGGTATTGTCGATGTTATTTGTTGAATCTCTTTATGTTTTATGTTTTGACTAAACCTTTGTTTAGTTGTTGAATTTTGTGTAACCAGTTAAGATGACCCTATGACAATAAGTGTGAATTATAAGAATATAGTTGTAAGGTAAGTGAAGGGAATCTATTTTTTATATAACCAATCTGTGTCCATTTGGCTTTATATTGAGTTTAGATTAATTATCAGGTAAATTGCTAGGGTCATTTATATACTCGATTTAAATCCCTCCTTCAGAGGTAATTAAGATTATTACATGTTCCAACTACATTATTCAAAATATTTGAGCGAAAGAAACTGGGTTAGAGATAATTGGTTGAAACATAGCAAGGTGATCTCCTCTTGTAGTTGTTCTAAGTGAATGATCCTCATTCTAAAATTAGGCCAGCTAGTAGATTTTAGGATAGATTTAAACCCATACAGTTACACCATAGCTCTATTTCACGTTGTTGTGATATTGTCCTGCCATTTTATTATTTTGTCCAGTACTCTCAGTTGGATGTACTATTCTGAGCTTGGCATAGCGTCGGAACACTAAGGTGATACTGGTACTGACAATCTTTCACTAATTATCTGGACTTCGTGCGGATGGTTTACAAACGACATCACTAGATTTTCTCTCTTGTGGCTTTGGAGTGATGGTGCTCCAATCCCTCAGGGTGGGATCCTAGATATCTGTTTGGGGGAGGTTCTCCAGGAAAAGTAAATTTCCCATACTTATTTTTTACATGTTATAGGATGATTGAACCACTTTTTCTTGATTGATGCACTTTATTACTACTGTATAACTGGACAAAATTAATCTATAGTAAAGGATCTGTGCTTAATAATAACAATAAACAATATTGATAATGAAAAAAATAATAATAATACTGCAATTATCTGGTAAAAGAATCCAGTTTAAATGCTTATAGACACTTTAGAGCCAGACATTTTTGACTGATATATTATTTGGATTTTTCAGACTAATGATCACAACTATGTTAGATATAAAAATGGAAAATATAAGAAGTATATGTGGTCAGTATGAAAAATTATTACAGTTCGTATTAAACTTGGCAAGGTATTCATAGAACAATTAAGGGCATTAATCTTGGTAGGATACATTAGAAATATGATTTTATTGGACATCACGAACTTTATCAATTTTTCAGTAATGGAAATCATGGTTGCATTATAGTTTCTGTTAGTAACACCCTTATTATTTTCTTCCATATTATTCTTTCTGTTCTTTGGATTACACCAAATATTTCTATTTTGATCATGATTTGTTGATACATGTTAAAACACTGGAGAGAATGTTGTCACTGGAGTTGATGCAGAAAAGTTTGGTGTAATAATTGTTGAATTTACATTGACATTAATATCTGTAGGCTGGAGAGATTTCCCAGTCAGAGTTTCCGTTATATTTGTCACCACGAGTGTGGTAATGATAGTAGGCTGTGGGTTAAGATTTGTTGGCTTTGGAGCCGGTGTGATGGTGGTTACAATGGTTGTGTTTACAATGATATTCTCGTCCCATGTGTCTGTGTCATAAGTCGTGTCTCTCTTGATCCTTTGAGCAACTGGTTCTGGTGCAGCATTCAAGTTGATGGAAGGCAGGGTGGTCAGGGTCACTATTGATGGCTCTTTTGTAATTTCCTCCATTTGAATAGGAATCTGATGGAAATTCCGTATATTTACAGGATCAGTAGGTACTGGCTCTGTGGTTGTTGATGTGTCAGGGGTTATGAGAGAAACATCTACGGAGAGTCTGAAGTAAGTAGGAACAATAATATCTTCGTTAGTTGGAATAGTGAAGGTTGTGTTTAGTCCAATGATGAGCCTCGTTCCATTTCCACTCGAAGAATTATGCAGCTCCACGTCCACTGGTGTAATTATTGTTACATTGATGCTGCTGGTGAAATTTTTAACAATCATTTCAAAGGGGATAGTTATAGCAGGGAGTGGAAGTGTAATTGTTGTGCTGGTAACAGTGTCAATTGTTATTTTCGATGGAAGGAGAATTTCCGGCATCGATGAGACTGTTGTATGGTTCGAGGATGGTGTTGGTGCACTGGAAGACTCAGTGACAATTGGCATGACAGTTGTAGTGGAATCTGGTTCATTTGATGGTCTTTGGGCAGGGGGAGTCGTGATATTAGTTATTGGTAAATTAGAATCAGCTGTTGTTGTGAATTGTGTTCCTGTAGATAGTTGGGATTTTGTTGGAGTAGATATGGGTGATTGGTCTTGTGTTGAAATGGGTATAGAGGGAGTTATAGTTGGTTGAGTTTGTGATGAAATAGGTATAGGGGTAGTTATAGGTGGTTGAGCTTGTGATGAAATAGGTATAGAGGGAGTTATAGGGCGTTGAGATTGTGATGAAATAGGTATAGAGGGAGTTATAGGGGGTTGGGCTTGTGATGAAATAGATATAGAGGGAGTTATAGGTGGTTGGGCTTGTGATGAAATAGGTATAGAGGGAGTTATAGTGGGTTGGGCTTGTGATGAAATAGGTATAGAGGGAGTTATAGTAGGTTGGGCTTGTGCTGAAGTAGATACAGTTGTGTTTGATTGTATTGGAGTAGATATAAGTTGTTGGGATTCTGTTGAAGTTGCCATATTATTTGAAACTTTAGTAGTTGTTGTGGTTATACCGAGGTAATCATTTATAATGGTTATTTTCACTTTTATAATAATAATAATACTATTTGTTGTTGTTATAACAGAGTCAATGATAGTTGTTACCAAGACTGTTGTAGCTCTCTTCTTATTACTCGCGGTCAGTTGACTTGTAATATTAGCCAACGTCGAAATAATGTCACTAAGCTGACTGTTGCCTTCTGTTACAGTCGACACTGTACAAGTATTTGTATTTTGGACTGACGTTATTTCGGTGCTGACGTCACTCTTCGTGCTGTTAACAATGGATGTGAAGTTTGCCAGTGTTTGTGTGATAGCATCTGACTGTGCCTGAGATATGGAGCTGCCTGTTGAATTAAGAGACTTCATTTTTGTGGTCAATTCTTGCAATCCTGTTATACCGCTGCTAAGAATGGTGAGCGCCGATCTTAATTCTGTCTCCAGTTCAGTGGTGTTACATGAAGCTGCAATTAAAAATTATTTTTAATTTTCATATCATACGCAAATACTTATATATTAAAGACAACAATATATGAATAAGAAATGAGTATTGCATGAGGTTTTGAGAAATCAATCATTGTGAGTTTTTACTCATGAATGCAGACTTGTTTATGAATAGAATCCCCTGTATTAATAGTCATTGTATAAATTAATGGTGTAAAGCAACGTTTGTAAAGTCTGTCCCTATTACGTTCAAGCATTATTAACCCATGTGCTTGAGCAATGCATTAGTGCCACAATAGTAAAGAGAAGATATGAAGAGAACTTTTTAAGAAATTGATACCTATCTTTTTGCACTTACATCAATGTGTTTTCCCATCCCAGTGTAAAGAATACCACTACTAGAGTATTGCACAAGGGGTGCATAAGTGAGGACTAGGATAAGTTTAACAAAATAACACACTGACTCTTAATTTTTGCTTTTCATTCAAAGCATTAGCCGTCCGTTCACTCCAGTATTGTGAACCACCTGCATGAATTTTGAGGTAAGATGAGCGAGTAGTATAGAATAAATGCAAAGAAGGATTTTTGTCTTGCTGTAAAAGTTGTAAACATGACAGTAAAGTTACTGCACAGCAACATACTGTACTATCTCTATTAAAGACCAATGCTTCCCAGTTGGAAAGATTTTGGGGGGTTGCAATAAGACAAGGAGATTTTACGTATATTAGCTCCTTTATCAATTTTGCACTAGTGACTGTTGTACAAATTATTTGAGTAAATATAAGAATAAAATATATTACCTATGTATACTGTAATAAACAAAACTTCTAGACGTTGTTCATTCTTACATACAAATCTAACCAAACTATGAAGTTACCCTAAAATTACCTAAATAAAGATTTTATTATTGAAGTACGTTTTGTATTTGATAGTCAAAATCTATGTTGACCATGGAAAAAATATGTTAATCAATCCATGTATAGGTTCTTCAAAGATTATGATACCAAGTGTCGAAGAAATTTTCTCCTGAACTTTAAGGTCGTCATATGATTTGTACATGATACTTATATCTGCTTATGACTTGGCTTGTTAATAGTCACATGAAAGAAGGCCAGAACAACTTCCCTAAGGCTTAATGCTGGTTGGCCAATACAGCTGAGTGGAAGTAAGAACCCAAAGCCAATTATCTAACATTAGGATGCTATAGTAACAGATACCTATTGGTAATATTTGTAAAATGCAAAGAACCAGAGAAGAGAGGTATAAATGAGACATCAGGATCACCCAAAGAGATATGGAAGGTTATGAGAGAGATTGTGATGCCATCAGTAGCAGAGGCATACGGGAGGACAAGTGGTAAACTGCAATAGAAAACAAGAAAAAAATTGGTGGAATCAAGAGTCTCAAAAGGCTTTAAAGAAAAAGAGTATAGCCAGAAGTTGTGAAGAAGATACGAACTTCCAAAGTAGTGAGTAATATAGACAGATAAAGAGGGAAAGATTAAAACGCAGATATCTTAATTGGGGAAGAGGAAGGAAATAGAAGATGGGGAGAATATTTTTTCACAACTTTTAAATTTTGAGAATGAATATGAAGAACAGGAAAATGTTCCCCCAGTGGAAGGACCGATAGCAATTATACGGAGAGAGTAAATTCGAGAATGGCAAGAAGAAAAGAAAAGTAAATAAAGCTGCAGAAAAATCAGAGGTGACAATAGAAATGATAAAGGCATTGAGAAATCTAGACAAAAAGTGGGTGCACATTATTGAAAAAGCTTTTGGATGTATAGTAGAGGAAATGCCAAATAACTGGGAAGATAGTTGGATGATTTGAACAAACAAAAAGGAGACCTGTTCAACGGTGGGAATTACAGAGAAGTAAATATTTTGGAGTCTATTCAAACTACTAGAAAGAAAAGTAGAAGGAAAGTTAAGTGAGTTGATGGATACATGAGCAGCAGCTTTGGTTTATGAAAAGAAAGACCACAGTGGATGCTATCTTTATAGTTAGACAAGTCCAAGAGAAATATCTAGAAGGAAACAAGAAAGTTTACACATGTTTTGTGGATCTTGAAAATGCATATGGCATGGTACCAAGAACATTAGTCTATTGGGTTTTGAGAAAGGAAAGTTTGTAAGGTTAGTGGGGTTGATGTATGATGGGGAAAGAACTACCATACAGTCAAAATATGGGGACACTGGGGCATTCCCTGTGGAGGTTGGCCTCTATTAGGGATCTGCTCTGAGTCCATTCCTGTCTGCATCATTATAGACAATTTTTCATCAGAATTATAGGAACTGGTGTTTGCTGGTGATTTAGTCATTATAGCAGACACAGAAGAAGAACTGCAAGAAAAGTCTTTAGTAATGGAAAGTAGCCCTTGAAAGGTAAGGAATTAAGATGATCAAGCGAAAAGAAGCTAATGTTTGTTGTAAAATAGTATACAAAGAAGTAAACATTCAAGTGGAAGATGGTGCACTGCTAAAACAGAGCATTAAGTTTCACTACTTGAGATCAATAATAACAGAGGAGGAGGGTACTGAGAAAGCAGTGAGCAGAGAGTGAAAGAAGCATGTAGAAAATGGAGAGAAGTAACTGGAAATGTTTTAGACAAGAAAATGACATTAAAACTCAAATGAATATCTAGCTGACAGTTACCATGCCCACACTAATATATGGAACAGAAACTTGGGCACTTAAGTTAAAAGAAGAGGGACCGTTGAAAAGATAAGTCTAGAGAAGGGAGGAGGTGAAACTAATCAAGAGAGCTAAGAATATGTCAGTCATGAAAGCAAATTAGTAGTAGCCAAAGAGTGGGGTAATAGAATAGGGGGATGTAAAAAGGAAGTAGTGAAGGTGGAAGAGTTGAAAAAACCAGAGGTAAAAAGTGAATATCAGGAAAGGTTGGAAGTTCCATATGTCAGGATGAAAGTAAGAGAAACTGGTGATCTAGAGGAGGACTAGAAGTTAGTAAAAGAAAATTTTATTGGGCTTGCAAGTGATGTGTTTTGGTAAGAGGGTTGCTGGAGGTAGCATGAGGAAGGGTAGTGAATGATGGAATGAAGGAGTAAAGATGAAGGTGGAAGAGAAAAAGAGGCCATTTGAAGAATGGCTGCAGAGTAGTAGTGTAGTGAAGTATGAAAGAGATAGAGAGAGAAATGTGGAAGTAGAATGCAAAGAGGATAGCTGACTAGAGGTATGGTCAGGGATTGAGTCTTTCATATGAAGAGAATAAGAAGTGGTTTTGGAAAGAAGGGAAGAGAGTAAGGAAGGGTGGATCAAGGAATTATGGGGCAGTGAAGGATAAAAAAGGAATGTTGTTAAAAAGAATTGAGGCAAGGAAAAGGTGGTGTGAATACTTTGAAAGGTTGCTGAATGTCGAGGATAATAGGGAAGCAGATATGATTTCTGTTGCAGGTGTTGAGGTACCAGTAATGAGAGATGAGAATGAGAGAGAGATTACGGAAGGGGAAGTGAAGACAGCATTAGATGAAACGAGAGCAGGAAAAGCACCTGGTATGGATGGTGTGAGGGCTGAGATGTTAAAGGAAGGGGGTGTGACTGTGCTTAAATGGTTGCTGAGATTGTCTGATATATGTTTTATGATGTCAATGGTACCAGTGGACTGAGTACTGTATGTGCATTTATTGTTCTGCTAAACAAAGGTAAGGGAGATGTACACATGATGTTATAATTCTAGAGGTATTGGTTTGTTGAGTGTGGTTGGAAAAGTGTATGATAGTGTTAATTAATAGAATTGAGGATAGAACAGACGATGCAATCTTAGAAGTGCAATGTGGTTATAGAAGAGGTAAAGATGTATGGATCAGATTTTTATAGTTAGGCAGATATTCTAGAAATATTTAACTAAAGTTAAGGAGGTATATGTTGCAATTATAGATCTGGAAAAAGCTTATGATAGAGTTGATAGGGAAGTAGTGTGGAATGCGATGATGTTATATGGAATTGGTGGAAGGTTGTTGCAACCAGTGAAGAGTTTATGCATAGGCAGTAAAACGTGTGTTAGCATAGGGAATGAAGTAAGTGAGTGGGTTCCAGTGAGAGTGGGGCTAAGACAGGGATGTGTAATGTCACCATGGTTGCTTAAATTATTTGTTGAGAGAGGGGTAAAAGAGGTGAATGCTCAAATTCTTGGTCAAGCATTGGAACTGATAGATGAGAGTGATCATGAGTGAGTGGTTAATCAGTTGTTTATTGCAGATGATATTGTATTGGTTGCAGATGTGAAGGAGAAGCTGTTTCGATTAGTGACATAGTTTGGAGTGGTGTGTGTGAAAGGTAAGTCGAAAGTTCATGTGGGTAAGAGTAAGGTTATGAGATGCAGAAAAAGGGTGGGTGGTGCTAGATTGACTGTCATTTTGAATAGAGTTACTTGATGAAGTAGATCAGTGTAAGTACTTGGGTGCTGTTGTTGCTGCAAATGGTGGAGTGGGGGATGTATATCTGAGAGTGAATGAAGGATGTAAAGTGTTGGGGCAGTGAAGGGAATGGTGAAGATTAGAGTTTAGGGATGGATGTAAAGGGGTTCTGTATAAGAGAGTAATTGTACCAATTGTGATGTATGGATTGGAATTGTGGGGAATGATAGTCATGGAGAGATTGAAATTGAATGTGTTCGAGATGAAGTGTCTGAGTAGTATGGTTGGTATATCTCGAATAGATAGTGTTAGGAATGAAGTAGTGAGGGTGAGAATAGGTGGAGAGAGGAACTAGTTGAGGGGGTTTGGCCATGTCAAGAGGATGGAAAATGGCCGTCTGCTGAAGGTGATGAATGCAATAGTTGATGGGAGAAGTACAAGAGGAAGGCCAAAGTTTGGGTGACTGGATGGAGTGAAGAGAGCCCTAGGTGACAGGAGGATAGATGTGAGAGAGGATGAAGAGCCTGCTTGAAATAGGAATAAATGGTGAGTGATTGTGACATGGTTCCGTTAGCCCCTGCTGCTAACTCTGGTCACCTTGGTGACCGCTGAGGTAGCGCAGTAGGAGAGTCAGCATATGAAGCTTCATTTGTAGTGGAAAACAGAGGATGGTGGGCTGTGGCACCCTACCAGTACTAGCAGTACCAAACCGAGCTGAGTCCCTTGTCAAGCAGGGAGGAAGGATGAGAAAAAAAATTCCCTTTTGTGCATTTTTTTGAAGTTGACTACCTCCCAAAATTGGGGAAAGTGTCATGGTAGATAGATGATGATGTGTGCTGAGGGTGTCAGCAGATTAGATGGAAGAATGTGGTGAGGAGGTATATGGGTTAGAGTGTTACTGTGGGAAGATGTGAAGAATAGAAATAGACGAAAAAAGTTGATTCAAGCAGCCAATCTTGCTGAACAGTGGTAGTAGTAAGGTCGAAAGATGGTAATAGGTGTCGCTCAGAAGAAAAATGAAGTGCACTGGCTCCGGAGGCTTCAAGAAGCATACCTAGCATTATTAATGATTCTATGCAATTAGGTCAATAAAGAAAATTATTTTAATTTTGTGTTACCCATTTATGACGCAAGTTCATTGTCTCGAGTATATTATATTTCTTCCAACTTTAGCATTTGCTAAAGCTGTTAAGAAATCCAAAAACAAAAAATCGTGCTATGTAAATTTACTTACCACTTGAATTGGATGTAGTGGTTGAAGGAGTTTTCTCTGTTGTTTTTGATGATATTTCCGTGGATGGTCTCACCGTTGGTGCTATTATTTTCGTTGGATCTGTTGTTATTTCCTTTGGTGGTGTTGTCGGTCTTTCTGTCAATGGCGGTGGTATTATTTTCGTTGGGTCTGTTGGTATTTCTTTTGGTGGCGTTGTCGGTCTTTCTGTTAATGGCGGTGGTATTATTTTAGTTGGGTCTGTTGGTAATTCTTTTGGTGGCGTTGTCGGTCTTTCTGTTAATGGCGGTGGTATTATTTTAGTTGGGTCTGTTGGAATTTCTTTTGGTGGTGTCGTTGGTCTTTCTGTTAATGGCGGTGGTATTATTTTAGTTGGGTCTGTTGGTATTTCCTTTGGTGGCGTTGTCGGTCTTTCTGTTAATGGCGGTGGTATTATTTTAGTTGGGTCTGTTGGAATTTCTTTTGGTGGTGTCGTTGGTCTTTCTGTTAATGGCGGTGGTATTATTTTAGTTGGGTCTGTTGGTATTTCTTTTGGTGGTGTCGTTGGTCTTTCTGTTAATGGCGGTGGTATTATTTTAGTTGGATCTGTTGGAATTTCCTTTGGTGGCGTTGTCGGTCTTTCTGTTAATGGCGGTGGTATTATTTTAGTTGGATCTGTTGGAATTTCCTTTGGTGGTGTCGTTGGTCTTTCTGTTAATGGCGGTGGTATTATTTTTGTTGGTTCTGTTGTCACTTCATTTGGTGGTTTCGTCGGTTTTTCTGTTATTTTCGTTGTTTTTGCTGGTATTTCATTTGTTGGTTTCGTCGTTTTTGCTGGTATATTGTCTGATGGCAACGTTGTTCTTGCTGGTATCGTCGGTGTTGGTGTTAAGGGCGGTGCTGTTATTTTCGTTGTTGTTGATATTTCCATTGTTGTTGTTGTAGGAGAAAGAAATAATTTTTGGTAAGTTTTGGATTTGATCCTTTGCACCTTATCATTGATATAGTTATTTTGATTTCAGAATTATCTGTCGCACTCTATCGTATATATAATATGACAATATGTAAAAGGCAAAGCTTAAGCTAATACTTTTTTTTGAGATGTTACTTGGTGACTCCATAAGTTTTCGGACCACATTTGTGAGAAAAGCCATTCATTTTCATTCAATAGCATACGATCTAAAATTTTGGCCCTTGAACGTTTCACAAAAGTAGTGTTTGATGCCTTTTTGGTCAATGAATTAATATATTTCCATAGTTTAAAAAAGAATCGACAATAAAAATTTAATAACTTGTGCCATTAGTCATCTTCAAACATGAAAACCAAGATTAGTTATAGATTTAAAATAAGAAGAGTGATATGGCTTTGCTCTGCAAGCGGTAATGAATTCAATATCTGTATATTAGCTGTTTCAAAATTCCAAGGAAATATATGCTTTGATTTATGTGAGAAAAGCAAAGGAAAGCTGCAATTAAATGTTTATATTAAGTGCAGTTTGTTGAGATTATGTTGAATTATTCCAAACCACTTATTTCAATGAAGCATACATTAATTTCATGGGAAAGTGCCAACGATGAAAATTTTTACCTGAATCACACACGTCTCCTATTCCATCTCCATCTGAATCCTTTTGGTCAGGATTTGCAATGAGAGGGCAGTTGTCGCAAACATCGCCTAATTTATCTTTGTCACTGTCCAGTTGTTTGGGATTGAATGTGTTGATACAGTTATCGCGTCTGTCAATTATTCCATCTTTATCAGCATCTGAAAGAAACAATTTATGATGAAGTTTTGTTAATTATATATACATAGATTTTATAATGTTTTATTGCAGTATTTGTAATCTTGATTCTGATGATTATTGGACTAAGACAGTAAAAGAATGTGATGATCTTTGTAGATTCTTTTCCCGTAAGTGAGGCAAAATTGGACATAATCTGTCGAAGTGTCACTTATCTCCATTTTTTTTTCTCTTTTGTTTGTTTTTACCTTTGTCTAATTCTAGGGATCTAGGGAATTTTCATATGTAGCTTTACCTGTCCTAGTTTATTTACGAAACCTCTCTCACCTATTTGCTGTTCATAACATCCCTTACATTCATTCATGATTTATAGAAAATCCCACGGAATATTCCGCGTTCCATACTCCTGTTTATTAATTGAATTCTAAACCATTGGGAAAGATTCATTTAAGATCATCATCCCCATTGCTCTAGCCTCCTGTAAATGACTTAAAGCCAGTCCACCTGTATTAAAGGCTACTGCTTCTGTCAAAAACAGTAGATGTTACACAACTGAGGTGTCAGACTTACATATCTTAAGCTACACCTTTCTCCAGTACAAAACAGGCCTTTCAATAGACTTCTAGTTTGGTGTTTGCACGAGGCCAACGTTCCACAGAATACACCAGATATCATACCAAATACCTGCCCAAGCCCGCTCTGTGCCCCCAGCTCACCTTTGCCAATTGTTCCTAATCGAAGATTAGAAGGGGCTTTTAAGCGTTCCTGCCTGCCTGATGAGGGACTCGGCGAGTTTGGTACTGCTGGTACTGGTAGGGTGCCACATCCCATCCTCCCCGTTTTCCACTACAAATAAAGCTTCATATCCTGACTCTCCTACTGCCGCTACCTCACCGGAGGTAAATAGAGGACCTATCGGAACTGCGTCACAATTGCTCAACATTCATTCCTATTTCTAGCATGCTCTTTTGCTACTCTCACATCTATCCTCCTGTCACCTAGGGCTTTCTTCACCCCATATCAAACCTTGGCCTTGTACCTCTCCCATCAACTCTTGCATTCATCACCTTCTTCAGCAGACGGCCATTTTCCATCCTCTTTACATGGCCAAACCACCTCAACACATTCATATCCCCTCTAGCTGGTAATTCATTTCTCTCACCCATTTTAACCCTCACTACTTCATCTCGAACACATTCAATTTTTGTCTCTGTCACTATCATTCATCACAACTCCAATCCATACATCATATTGGTGCAATCAATTTATCATACAACTCTCCTGACATTCATCGTTAACCTCTATTCTTCACCATTCCTTTCACTGGCCCCAGCACTTTACATTCACTCTTTGAAGTACATCTGCTCCCACTTCACCATTTGCAGCAACAACAAAACCCAAGTACTTAAACTGATCTACTTCCTCAAGTAACTCTCCATTCAACATGGCATTCAATCTAGCACCATCCACCCTTTTTCTACAACTCATAAACTTACTGTTACCCGCATTAACTCGCAACTTCTTTCTCTCACACACTTCCAAAACACACACTTTATTGAATATATATAAACATTCACTGGATGCAACAACCTTCCACCAATTCCATATAACCTCATCGCATTCCACATTACTTCCCTATTAACTCAATCATAAGCTTTCTTCAGATCTATAAATGTAACATATACCTTCTTACTTTTTGCTAAATATTTCTCGCATATCTACTTGACTATAAAAATCTGATCCATACATTCCCTACCTTTCCTAAAACCACCCTGCACATCCAAGATTGCATCCTCTGTTCTATCCTTAATTCTATTAATTAACACTACCATACACTTTTCCAACCACACTCAACAAACTAATACCTCTAAAAATTATAACACACATGCACATCTCCCTTACCTTTGTATAGCAGAATAATACACACGCACACTCAATCCTCTGGTACCATTGACATCATAAAACATATATTAAACAGTCTCACCAGTCATTCAACTACAGCCACGCCCTATTCCTTTAATATCTTAGCCTTCACACCATCCATACCAGGTACTTTCTCTGTTTTTATTTCATCTAATGCTCTCTTCACTTCCTCACTTATAATCTCCCTCTCATTCTCATCTCCCATAGTGGCACCTCAACACTTGCAACAGAAATTATATCTGCCTCCCTATTATCCTTAACCTTTCAAAATATTCAGCCCACATTTTCCTTGCCTCAACTCCTTTCAACAACCTTCCTTTTCCATCCTTCACTGTCTCTTCATTCCTCAATCCACCCTTCCTTACTCTCTTCATTTCTTTCCAAAAGTTCTTATTCTCTTCATACAAACGACTGAATCCCTTACGCCACCTCCAGTTAGCCGCCCTCTTTGCCTCAATTACCTTACGTTTTACTGCCACATTTTTCTTCTTATTTTTTTCATATTTCTCTATACTGTTACTCTGCAGCCATTGTTCAAATGTCCTCTTTTTTTCTTTCACGTTCATCTTTACTTCATTCCACCATTTACTACCCTTTCTCATGCTACCTCCAGCAATTCCTTTACCACACATATCACTTGCAACCTCAACAAAATTTTCTTTTACTAACTTCCATTCCTCCTCTAGATCACCAGTTCTTCTCATTTTCACCCTGGCATATGGCACTTCTAACCTTTCTTGATATTCGCGTTTTACCTCTAGCCTTTTCAACTCTTCCACCTTCATTCCCTCCCTTTTACATCCCCTCATTTTATTTCCCCACTCTTTTGCTACAACTAATTTTCCTTCAACTAAAAAAATTATCAGCCATACCGTTATCCATACACCTAGTCACATGGACACCTTTCAATATTCCAAACATCTTTCTTGTTATTAACACATAATCCATCCATGTCCTTGCTACCACTCTTCCATTTGCTACTCTTATCCATATATACTTATTTATATATTTCTTCTTAAAAAAAAAATTACCTATCACCAGCTCTTATTTAACACACATATCTAGCAACCTCTCACCACTCTTATTTTCATCTGGTACACCATACTTCCCAATAACACTTTCTATCTCTCCAGCACCCACTCTGGCATTTAAGTCATCCATCACAACTACATAATTCCTTCTACTTAGTCCTTCTACACACCTAGTTAACTCATTGCAGAATTCATTCCATTCTTCTTCACTTTTCTTATAACCCAGCCCATGCGCACTAACAAAAGCTCAACATTCCTTACCCAACCAAACCCTTACCCACATTAACCTAGATGACACCTCCTTCCATTCCACTACTTTACCTGTCATCCATTCACTCTACAATAAATCCACACCCTCTCTTGCTCTTCCCCTTTCAATCCCAGACACTCTACCTGTCACTTCACTAAACATCACTTCACCATTCCCTTTTATCTTTGTTTCACACAAGGCCAATACCTCCATCCTTCTATTCCATAACATAATTCCAAACACATCTTTTATTCTCTATCATACTACATCCACGCACATTCAGACACCCCAAAACTAGAGTGCAGGGAGCAGTCACTCTCCACCTAACTCCTCCTCTTTGATATTTCATAGGAAGTAACTATACAGGAGAGGGAATTTCCAGTCTCCTCGTCTCATCCCTTTTAGTCGCCTTCCATGGATACGTTGGTTGTACTATAATTGTTTTTATGCCCCACGGCCACAGGGGCCATAATGATCAAAATATAAAAAATATCAATTCTAGGTTAACCCTTTTACTCCCTTTACCCCCATTTTTTATTTGTTTGATGATATTTTGAGAAAATTCAGCCATTTTCCAAGAGAATGAGACCAATCTGACCTCTCTATGACAAAAATTAAGGCTGTTAGAGCAATTTGAAAAATATATACTGCAAAATGTGCTTGAATAAAAAATAACCCTTGGGGGTTAAGGGTTGGAAATTTCCAAATAGCCTGGGGGTAAAAGGGTTAATATGCAACTTACGATTTTTGGAAAGTGTGAATCTACCAATATCAGAGTATGGAAGACTGGTTAAGGGATTAATTTTTTGGTTTTTCAGCTGTGAGTTTGCTGGTATGTTTACAAGATTCTCGAAGATTTAAAGAAATTCCTATATCGACAGAAGGAAGGTCAAATCCCCCATGCTTATTAACTTAAAGAGGTCTGGTGTGTTAACCAGATTTATCATAACCAAACTTCTTTCTTATGAATGCAAGCTAATTTTAAAATTTTACGTATCATCTTTGCTTTTGATTTTGTCAGTAACAGCAAATACTTCTTTGTGTATCTCATCCTCTCATTTGTCCGTTTTCCTATTGTTTTCATCAGTAAAATTATCCTGTTTGCTGATATTCCATTTTTTTGTGACAAATCTGTGCCAGCTATACCTCTCGCCTATGATTTTCCTTCTCTATATAAATTCGTTTCTGGTCTGTACGCCACTGCTTCATATTTTTGTTTTTGTTGACATAACAAGTTTCTTTCCACCTTAAGTGACGTTCGTTCGGGTTCTGTGATGCAAACTCCTACTTTATCTCTACTTCCAAAGGGCCTTATCTATTCCAACTACTTAGCTTACGTTCCAGACTCGTTCCTCTTTTTTTTTTTTTTTTTTTTTTTTTTTTTTTATCTCGGCTCTCATCTGATTCAATTTTTTTTTTTTTTTTTTATCTCGGCTCTCATCTGATTCAATCGCAGATGATCATTTCATGTCAACGCTGTTTTTTCTTAGCGCGTATGACTGGCAATCTTGACATTCATTCAGCTTCATTGCTCCCACGACAAATAGCCTACAATTCCTAAATCTGATCAGAATCTGATAATATAATCCAGCTACAGACCTCTTTAATATGTGGGATGAAAGGGCGAAGATTAAATTACTAACACTGTTTTTATTGCATGGGTGATTTGATTCTGTATGTTGTTATATTATCATAACTATAAACTTTAATTATGGTCTTAATCATCCTATTTGATTGGATCAAGTCTACAATCATTTGATCATTTTCTTTGCCATAAGGCTCTCTCTCTCTCTCTCTCTCTCTCTCTCTCTCTCTCTCTCTCTCTCTCTCTCTCTCTCTCTCTCTCTCTCTTTCAACCTACGTAATTTACTAATGAAAGGGAACAGCACGTTAAATGAAAACGGGATATAATTACCGGCCTTGACCAATGCTACAATGAAGATTGTGACACTTGCGACCGCAGTCTCCGTCTGCTGAATGATATCTATGACGTTAGGGATGACAACGAAGACGATAAAGCTAATGCGCACGGTAGCCGTTTGAAACTGCCTGGCACTCAATGTCTCATTCAGACCCAGAACGATTTGGGTGTGGTTAATATCCTCGCCCTTATTCGATCTGATGTCTTGCCGCAGGCGGGACATCTTCGATGCCGGGCAATCGAAGTCATCGTCCGTGATGTTGGCCGAGTTTTCGTCGATGTATTCCGTCGTATTTCGAGTCTCGTTGAGGAGTGACGCCGTCTCTGTCAGTGTTTCTATTATTTGGTTTCCAAAATCGGCCTCGAGATCGGGAGTGAGTTTTTCCAGTTCTATCAGCGCCAGCTTTAGGTTGGTGACGGCGACCTTCAATTCGCTGACCTCGGTGCTCATGAGCGGAAGTTCCTGGTCCAGCTGGTTTTCACAGAAGCCTCTGGGGTCTGGAAAAGGGAGTTATAATTCAGAGCGAGTTTTTAAACAATTTGAGGTCCTCCTTTGTAACTCACTCTGTATTGAGGGAGGACTCCTGTCTCATTACACGTTACTATTATACAAGTTAACTTTGATTAAGTTCTCTCCATAACTCATTATTTGGGGAAAATTAACATTGATATGTCATGGATAATACCCATTGGTATATAACTAACATTTTATATATATATATATATATATATATATATATATATATATATATGTATGTATGTATGTATATATATACTGTATATATACATACATATATATATATACATATATATATATACTGTATATATACATATACATATATATATATATATATATATATATATATATATATATATATATATATATATGTATATATATATATATATATGTATATGTATATATATATGTATATATATATATATATATATATATATATACTGTATATATACATATATATATACATATATATATTATATATATGTATATATATGTATATATATGTATATATATATATATATATATATATATATATATATATATATATAATGTCAGTTATATACTAAGTCAGTACATTTCGAATAATACACACAGTTGCATAAGTACTATACACCGTAAGCAAATACGATTTAAACAAATGTGGTCATTGCAATTCATGCTGGAAAAGGGACCCAGGAAATCTAATAAATGAAGTAGAGCAAAGCGGAATGAGAAAATGGCCTAATGGAAAATAAACCTTTTAAGACTGACCTATTATTATGTCGTCATCTGTTGTAGTTTCAGGCTTGCTTGCAGCTGAGTCTGGTGTTGTGGCATTCGTGTCTACTGGCGGTGATGTTGTAGGTTCTGAAAAGACATGATGATTGTGACGGATTTGAATGTTTATACTAATTATTATTATTATTATTATTATTATTATTATTATTATTATTATTATTATTATTATTTGCTAAGCTACAACCTTAGTTGGAAAAGCAGGAGGGTATGAGCTAGGGGACCCCAACAAGGAAAATAGCCCATTAAGAAAAGGAAACAAGGAAAAATGAAATATTTTAAGAAGAGTAACAACATTAAAATAGATATTTCCTATATAAACTATAAGAATTGTAACAAACTTTCAAAGAAAAATAGAATATTTTAAGAACAGTAACAACATTAAAATAGATATTTCCTATATAAACTATAAGAATTGTAACAAACTTTCCAAGAAAACTATTATCGTACCTTCACCGAGGCAACAGAAGCAAGACTTCCCTTCGCATCCCTTTGCGTCAACGATGCCATTGACGCATTCCTTCTTGCTACTGACGCAGACGCCGCCCCCGGCCAAACACGAAGGCTGGATCTTGCACGGTTTAGCGCAGCATTGGCACTTACCACCTTTGCAGCCTTTCTTTATGACCCTTTGGTTATCCGCGCACTTCTCCTGACACATGCCCTGGGCTTTCATGCATTTCTTTTTGCTTTTCGTGATGCACCCTGAAACGCACAATTTGTGGTATTATTTTGATTTTAGTTATCTATCTATCTATCTATCTATCTATCTATATATATATATATATATATATATATATATGGGTGTATATATATGCATATATATATATATATATATATATATATATATATATATGTATATATATATGATAATTTATCACTTATGTGACTTTAATAGATGTAAGTATCAACAATAATTAAAGTTTGAAAATATATACATCTACTGAGAAATCTTTTGCGATAGATGATTTTAACTGGACAAGGACCCGAACTTGTGTCTCTGACTCGAAACAATCCCAGCAGTATGCTATATATATATATATATATATATATATATATATATATATATATATATACTGTATATATATACATATATATATATATATATATATATATATATACATATATATATATATATATATATATTAACACGATTGAATTCAATATTTAATCCTATTTGTTTATATATATATATATATATATATATATATATATATATGTGTGTGTGTTTGTGTATGTGTGTGTGTTACACACACAACAGCAAATGCAGTCTTTTCTAGTCCACTGGAGGACAAAGGCCTCACACATGTCCATATTTTTGTCTTTGGTTTGGCCATTTATCACAACGCTGGCCATTGCGGATTGGTGATGGCGGGAGACTTTATTCTGATCGCTCACAGCAAACCAAAATAGTATATGTGGCCCTAGCTAGTACAGCTTTACTGATCATAGTGATGCACAAACCTTTTCACCTGTTCATAATCACTTTTGAAACTCTTTTTGCAATTTCACTTTGAATTATAGTTTTGAGATTCTTTTCTTATATCATTTTACTGTTTTTTTTTTCAGGTAATTCCCGTATGGTTTTAAGAATCCTATATAATTCTCCTATCTTTCATGTCATTAGCAGTTAATTTTTCTGCTAAACTTGAGAAATGGACACCAAGCTGCTAAATGACATACCAGTCCCTGTATTCGGCTATATAACACAAATTCCATAAGTCAAAGTGTGTTTCATCCCTGTTGTCAATCAGTATTAACTTTCAAAGTCTTTAGCTTAGCACTGCAGTACCTCCACATATGGTGATTTATCCCTAGATTTGGGGTTTTTTGGTGTCTGGTGGGGATATTCTTTACAAATGTCTATGAAGTAGAAACAAAGATTTGTGAACCTTTATATTGTTGCAATTAGTTTACTTGCACTTAAATGAAGTATAGTGAGTAATTTCTATATTAGCAAAGCCTACATGATTAGAAGAAAATACATTTGTGGAAATGGGGATTTTTGTGTGTTTCGGGGATTTTTTTTATCTTGAGTTTTGGGGATTTTTAGACTAACCCATATGGCAACACTGCTTAGCAATGTTCGACCACAAAGATTGAGAAATTAGTGACTTTTTATTCCAAATCTTTAGCTAGTTGAGTGCAGGTTTGATTTACTTTTTCATAAACCAAGTAGGCCCTGCTGCTTCCTCCGGTGCCTTAGATGACCGCGGAGGTAGCAGCAGTAGGGGAGTCAGCATTATGAAGCTTCATCTGTGGTGGAAATGAGGGAGGTTGGGCTGTGGCACCCTAGCAGTACCAGCTGAACTCGGTTGAGTCCCTGATTAGGCTGAAGGAACATAGAGAGTAGAGGTCCCCTTTTTGTTTTGTTTCATTGTTGGTGTCGGCTACCCCCCAAAATTGGGGGAAGTGCCTTGGTATATGGATGGATGGATGGATAAACCAAAAAAGGTATAAGGTAATGATTTAACAGTATTAGTCTACTTAACGTCATTTGTAACAACGACAGTAATTGTTTACCATCGTAGGAAAGTTGGAATGAAAGCTGTTGTCATCCACATTGGTTCTTCAGAATAAAAGAGCTGTTTATTGTTCGGTTGTAATTTTTTTTTTTTTTTAATGTTGGAGGAAAAGTTTAATTTATTATAATTTGGTCTCAAAACAGGAACTCTCATAATACACTGGACACATGGCAAAGTATTAGGGTACTATTATCGTAATTTACTTTATTCATTTGTAAGGCCAAAAATTGATAATAACAAAAAATTAGAATATGAAAAATATAAAACTTATCTGCCGTCAAAAACCCTTGATATATTGTGTGGTCTGTTATACAGACTTACATATACTATATTCATAAATCCACAATGTACTGAGGGAGCAATAAG
>NC_090769.1:450518-460518 GCF_036898095.1 Palaemon carinicauda | reverse complement strand
TCAGTGAGGAAAGGAAACAAAGAAAAATAAAATATCTTAAGAACAGTAACAACATTAAAATAAATATTATATAAACTATAAAAACTTTAACAAAACAAGAGGAAGAAAAATCAGATAGAATGGTGTGCCCGAGTGTACCGTTAAGCAAGGGAACTCTAACCCAAGACAGTGAAAGATCATGGTACTGAGGCTATGGCACTACCCAAGACTAGAGAACAATGGTTTGATTTTGGAGTTTCCTTCTCCTAGAAGAGCTGCTTACCATAGCTAAAGAGTTTCTTCTACCCTACCCAAGAGGAAAGTAGCCACTGAACAATCCCAGTGGTATTTAGTCCTTGATAAATCTACGAATGCGCTAATTCATAAGATATCCTACTGTGACGAAAGAATGTTGTGTGCCCTGTGTAAAAAGTCTGGGTCTTGTAGATTGCGCTGAACAACAGAAGACTGTCAAGTTCTGGACCCCGAATAAATAGTCTGGGTCTTGTAGGTTTGTAACAACAGAATGCAGTCAAGTTGTTTACTCAAATTAAGCAGTCGAGTTCTTTTAGGTTGGGTTGTAACTACAGAATGATGTTAAGTTTTGTGCATTGTATAAATAATAGGGGTCTTGTAAGTTATACTGTAACAACAGAATACTGCAAAGTTCTGTTCTGTGTGTAAATAGTCTGGATCTTGTGAGTTGTGCTATACCATCTGATTCCATTTAGATTCTGTGGGTCATGCTGTAACCACAGAATGCTGCCAAGTTTGTACCATGATTAAATATCGTGGGTCTTGTGGGTCGGGCTGTATCAACAGAAGAATGCCAGGTTCTGTGCAGCACAATTGAAATAGTCTGCCGTAGTTCATGATTTAACAACAGAATGTTGCAAAGTTTTGTAATTGAGTAAATAGTCTCTAGCTTATGGGAGATGTTGTAAGAACAAAATACTGCCAAGTTCTGTTCTTAAAGTAAATAGTCTTGGTCTTGTGGGTCATGCTGCGAAAACATAATACTACCAAGTTCTGTGCACAAAGTGAATGCAGTAGTCTGGTTTTTGTAGGCCATGCTGTAACAACAGAATGCTGCTAAGTTCTATAGTCAAAGTAAATAGTCTGGTTCTTGTAGGCAATGCTGTAACAACAGAATAATGCCAAGTTCTGTGGTCAAAGTAAAGAGTCTGGGTCTTGTAGGCAATGCTGTAACAGCAGAATAATGCCAAGTTCTGTGGTCAAAGTAAATAGTCTGGGTCTTGTAGACCCTGCTGTAACAGCAGAATAATGCCAAGTTCTGTGGTCAAAGTAAATAGTCTGGTTCTTGTAGGCAATGCTGTAACAGCAGAATAATGCCAAGTTCTGTGGTCAAAGTAAATAGTCTGGGTCTTGTAGACCCTGCTGTAACAGCAGAATAATGCCAAGTTCTGTGGTCAAAGTAAATAGTCTGGTTCTTGTAGGCAATGCTGTAACAGCAGAATAATGCCAAGTTCTGTGGTCAAAGTAAATAGTCTGGGTCTTGTAGACCCTGCTGTAACAGCAGAATAATGCCAAGTTCTGTGGTCAAAGTAAATAGTCTGGTTCTTGTAGGCAATGCTGTAACAGCAGAATAATGCCAAGTTCTGTGGTCAAAGTAAATAGTCTGGGTCTTGTAGACCCTGCTGTAACAGCAGAATAATGCCAAGTTCTGTGGTCAAAGTAAATAGTCTGGTTCTTGTAGGCAATGCTGTAACAGCAGAATAATGCCAAGTTCTGTGGTCAAAGTAAATAGTCTGGGTCTTGTAGACCCTGCTGTAACAGCAGAATAATGCCAAGTTCTGTGGTCAAAGTAAATAGTCTGGTTCTTGTAGGCAATGCTGTAACAGCAGAATAATGCCAAGTTCTGTGGTCAAAGTAAATAGTCTGGGTCTTGTAGACCCTGCTGTAACAGCAGAATAATGCCAAGTTCTGTGGTCAAAGTAAATAGTCTGGTTCTTGTAGGCAATGCTGTAACAGCAGAATAATGCCAAGTTCTGTGGTCAAAGTAAATAGTCTGGGTCTTGTAGACCCTGCTGTAACAGCAGAATAATGCCAAGTTCTGTGGTCAAAGTAAATAGTCTGGTTCTGTTAGGCCATGTTGTAACAGCAGAATAATGCCAAGTTCTGTGGTCAAAGTAAATAGTCTGGTTCTTGTAGGCAATGCTGTAACAGCAGAATAATGCCAAGTTCTGTGGTCAAAGTAAATAGTCTGGGTCTTGTAGACCCTGCTGTAACAGCAGAATAATGCCAAGTTCTGTGGTCAAAGTAAATAGTCTGGTTCTGTTAGGCCATGTTGTAACAGCAGAATAATGCCAAGTTCTGTGGTCAAAGTAAATAGTCTGGTTCTTGTAGGCCATGCTGTAACAACAGAATAATGCCAAGTTCTGTGGTCAGAGTGAATAGTCTGGTTCTTGTAGGCCATGTTGTAACAGCAGAATAATGCCAAGTTCTGTGGTCAAAGTAAATAGTCTGGTTCTTGTAGGCAATGCTGTAACAGCAGAATAATGCCAAGTTCTGTGGTCAAAGTAAATAGTCTGGGTCTTGTAGACCCTGCTGTAACAGCAGAATAATGCCAAGTTCTGTGGTCAAAGTAAATAGTCTGGTTCTTGTAGGCAATGCTGTAACAGCAGAATAATGCCAAGTTCTGTGGTCAAAGTAAATAGTCTGGTTTTTGTTGGCCATGCTGTAACAGCAGAATAATGCCAAGTTCTGTGGTCAAAGTAAATAGTCTGGGTCTTGTAGACCCTGCTGTAACAGCAGAATAATGCCAAGTTCTGTGGTCAAAGTAAATAGTCTGGTTTTTGTTGGCCATGCTGTAACAGCAGAATAATGCCAAGTTCTGTGGTCAAAGTAAATAGTCTGGTTGTTGTAGGACATGCTGTAACAACAGAATAATGCCAAGTTCTGTGGTCAGAGTGAATAGTCTGGTTCTTGTAGGCCATGTTGTAACAGCAGAATAATGCCAAGTTCTGTGGTCAAAATAAATAGTCTGGTTCTTGTAGGCAATGCTGTAACAGCAGAATAATGCCAAGTTCTGTGGTCAAAGTAAATAGTCTGGGTCTTGTAGACCCTGCTGTAACAGCAGAATAATACCAAGTTCTGTGGTCAAAGTAAATAGTCTGGTTCTTGTAGGCCATGCTGTAACAGCAGAATAATGCCAAGTTCTGTGGTCAGAGTGAATAGTCTAGGTCTTATAGGCCACAATGTAACAACAGAATGCTCTCAAGTTCTGTGGTAAAAGTAAATAGTCTTGGTCTTGTTGGCTGTACTGTTTCCACAAAATACTACCAAGTTCTTTGGTCAAAGTAAATAGTCTGTGTCATGTACGTTCATGCTGTAAATTACAGTGTTCCCAAGCTCTGTGCTCAAACTAAATAATTTGGGTCTTCTGGGTTATGCTGTACCAACAGAATGTTGTAAAGTGCTGTGCCTTGTGTAAATAGTCTCGATTTTATGAATGGGCAGAATACTTCTGTAAGGCAATTCAGGAGCTATCATGGTAAAACAAGTTTTTAAATAATTATTGATTTGCTTTCACAATTGCGTTGATGCTGGTCCCAATTAACAAGCATCAAACCATTCAGTTTGTAAGTTGGCGATTTCTTCATTGTATGATCTTGCTCTATGATTGTACAGAATTATTAACTCTTATTTCATAGAATGGGCAAATTGTCTATATATTTGGTATGTCTTTTTAAATCTGAAAAATAATCTATGAATTATCAGCTGAAACTTGCAATGTCCAAACATTAATGGTCTAGTAAGCATATGGGTTTTAACTCAAATCTTTGTTAGATTTCAATGATAAAAGACTACCACAGAGTAATACAACTTTTTATCCTAAGATAAAAATCAGAAATCTTTAAACCTATAGTATCGGTTATAGGGTCGTTTTGTTGTACTGAATGACAAATGAGGAATAGTATTGTAGCTGTTCTAATAGGAACTGCTACAAGAGAAAAGCCAGTTTGAAAACCTTCCAGTCAAGGGTTAAGTATATTGTGACCTCCTTGCATAATCTGGTCATTAGAATGAAAATTAGGTGATTAGCTTCCAATTTATACTAACATTATCACGAAATACTCACGTTCTAGGCAGCATACGCATTTGTTCTTACAATTTCCCTTCACAATTGCCGTCTTACATGATTTTTGGGCACTTTGACATTTCCCCCCTTGCCTCGTGCATTTCGTAGCTGCCTTGCAGTCATTATTGACACAGCAGACGCAAGTTTTCCCACAGATGTTGAGTTTCTTTCCTTTGCATTTGTTCTTCTTGGGTTGACATACTCCATTCTTCTTATCGCACTTTTCACTCTTACATTTTCTCTTTCGTTTTTCAATTTTTTGTCTGTTCTTATTTTTGCTTGTTTTCTCCGTTCCATTTTTCTTCTTCAGTCTACTGCGTTCTTTTTTTCGGTTGTTGGCTTTACCCGTCTTACCCTTAGAATCTGTTAAAAAAAAAAAAAAAAAAAACCGATTGAATACCTAATGGTTAAAAATGTATGCATTAGAAAATGAGCAGGATATGAAGTAGAGTATAGCCATGCCTTCCATATTGTACTTTAACATATGCTAATAACATCTAGAGAGAGAGAGAGAGAGAGAGAGAGAGAGAGAGAGAGAGAGAGAGCTCCGTGTAAATATAAAAGATAGCGTGTAAGAAGGCAAGTTGCGATTCTTCTAATACATGGGTGAAGCAAAAGTCTGGAATTCTAATCTATTTCTTTATACCCATCTTTATTCATAATACATATTAATTTATTTATATGTTAATTTTTTTCAATTATGTATGCAACCATAAATCTAGTTTCTTTCTTCCAACCTTTATTCATACTGTACTTTCATTTATCTATCTATTCATATTTTCAATTATGCATTCAACCAGAAATATAATACTCACCTTTGGCGCAGCAAACGCATCCACCGGAACACTCTTTCTGAAGGATCTTGGATTTCTTGCAACTAGAGCGACACTTGCCATTCGCACTGGAGCAATCGTCCATTTGCTGGCATCTCTTGTCAGACCTCTGTCCTGTTAAACAGCAGGTGCAATCGCCAGAGCAGAGGTCGGGACGCGATTGGCCCTTGCACTTGTTCCCGGGAGACAGACACTTTCCACCCTTTCGTATGCAACGCTGGTTCTTCTTGCATCCATTTCGGCTACCTTCCACCTTAGGTGACCCCTTCTTCTTTCCATTGGCTCCTCTGTTTTCGTTGTTTTTCCTTCCCTTGTTTCTCCCCTTGCCTTGTTTGCTTTCCTTTTCTTTCTTGTCTTGTTTTCCTTTTCCTCGGTCTTTTTTGTTGCTTTTATTCTGCCTTTCCTTTTTGCCTCTGCTACCGTTTCTAGGTTTCTTTTCTTTATCTTCCTTTCTGGCTCCTTTAGTTTCCTTGTCGTTTTTCTTATTATTCTTTGTTTTCTTGGTGGGTTTTTTTCTGCCCTGTTTATCGCCTCCAGCTTTATTTGTTTTCTTGTCTACAATTTTGCCGCCTCCTTTTTTCTTACCTTCGTCACTTATATTTTGGCCACCTCCGACTTTCTTTTCCCTATTTTGGGTCTTTTCCCCCCTTTTTACATCGCCTTTTTCGCCTCCCTTTTCTTCCTTTTTACCTGTATCTTTTATAGACTTTGCTTTCTTATCCTCTCCTTGGCTCTTCTTACTTTCATTTCCCTTCGGCCCTTTTTCTCCTTGGCTCTTCTTACTTTCATTATCCTTCGGCCCTTTTTCTCCTTGGCTCTTCTTACTATCATTTCTCTTCGGCCCTCTTTCTCCTTGGCTCTTCTTACTTTCATTTCCCTTCGGCCCTCTTTCTCCTTGGCTCTTCTTACTTTCATTTCCCTTCGGCCCTTTTTCTCCTAGGCTCTTCTTACTTTCATTTCCCTCTGGCCCTTTTTCTCCTTGGCTCTTCTTACTTTCATTTCTATTCGGCCCTTTTTCTCCTAGGCTCTTCTTACTTTCATTTCCCTTCGGCCCTTTTTCTCCTAGGCTCTTCTTACTTTCATTTCCCTTCGGCCCTTTTTCTCCTTGGCTCTTCTTACTTTCATTTCCCTTCGGCCTTTTTTCTCCTTGGCTCTTCTTACTTTCATTTCCCTTCGGCCCTTTTTCTCCTTGGCTCTTCTTACTTTCATTTCCTTTCGGCCCTTTTTCGTTTTGGCTCTTCTTACTTTCATTTCCCTTCTGCCCTCTTTCTCCTTGGCTCTTCTTACTTTCATTTCTATTCGGCCCTTTTTCTCCTTGGCTCTTCTTACTTTCATTTCCCTTCGGCCCTTTTTCTCCTTGGCTCTTCTTACTATCATTTCTCTTCAGCCCCTTGTCTCCTAGGCTCTTCTTACTTTCATTTCCCTTCGGCCCTTTTTCTCCTAGGCTCTTCTTACTTTCATTTCCTTTCGGCCCGTTCCGACCAGGCGACAATTTCTTGCCAGTTTGCTCCTTCACAACTTTATCAGCACTGGAGCCCGACGTCTTGCGAGGCCTCTTAATCTTATCTACTTTCTCTTCTTCTGCGCGAACCTTCTTGATATTTCTAGCCACTTCTGCTGTGAGAAAATACAAGTGAAAGCATTAATTTCATACGCTTGAAAGAGTTAATATTCTATGTCAGGATGAAGAAGACTGGATTTGAATGTAAGTTGTAGGCTTACACATGAAGGGCATGGGGATGTAGATTAAACTTCAATGTTATTTAGATAATAAAAATGTAGGCCCAATAGTTCTCTTACTTTGGCAAATATTACTTCACTAGTGCACGCGATCCGTCAAAAATGACGTCTATATATTTAGATAGATATGCACGCACACGCCACCCCCTTCTCACCAGACGATGGCTACTCCCTCTCCTCCTACCCTCTCCTCCTATCTATCTCTCTCTGTCTCTCTCTCTCTCTCTCTCTCTCTCTCTCTCTCTCTCTCTCTCTCTCTCTCTCTCTCTCTCTCTATATATATATATATATATATATATATATATATGTATATATATAAATCTATCTATATATCTATCTATATATATATAAATCTATCTATCTATCTATCTAATATATATATATATGTATATATATATATATATATATATATATATATATATATATATATATATATATACTGTATATATATACAGCCAAACACGCTTGCTCTTTTATATAAGGGAGATGAAGATATGATTGTTCTCTTACATAAATAACTATTAATGAAGATGTAATCGTTTCTTTACTAATAAAAATTTTATCGTCCTTTTTCACTGATAGCTATTACATAAGGAAGATGTAATCGTCCTCTTACATAGTTAACTTCTACTTAATAACAACAATTAGTTAATGAAGATGTAATAGTTCTGTTACTTTAATAATGTTACTTGATATGATGTAATTGTCCTTTTACAAAGATAATTTTTATTTAATAGAGATATAATCCTGAGGAGATAATCTGTGTCATTAATGGCGGAGCAATAACCTTATAAATTTTTTATTATTATTGTTATTATTTTTATTATTATTATTGTTGTTGTTGTTGTTGTTGTTGTTGTTGTTGTTATCATTATGATTATCATTATTGTTATGATTTTTATAATTATTATTATTATTCTTTTTATTATTGTTGTTAGTATCATTATTATTATTAATATTATTATTATTATTATTGAGTTAAAAGTAATGGCTGCATCGGCAGAGTTTATTTTCTTATCCAATTTTTCTATTTTCCGGATAACTCTCTTCTCTAGAGCGCTGCAATCAGCCAGCAGACTTGAAAAATTCATCAGTCGGGTGAATGACAAAGTCTTCCCGATTTTGTCATTCACCCGACTGATGAATTTTTCAAGTCTACTGGCTGATTGCAGCGCTCTAGAGAAGAGAATTATCCGGAAAATAGAAAAATTGGATAAGAAAATAAACTCTGCCGATGCAGCCATTACTTTTAACTCAACCTGCCTAAAAGAGGGTCTCCTACCACGATATTATTATTATTATTATTATTATTATTATTATTGTTGTTGTTGTTGTTGTTATTATCATCTTCATTACTATCATTATTATCATTATTATTATTACTATTATCATTACAAGCTAAGCTGAACTAATGATCTGTATACGTCCTGATAAGAAAAAAGCTATATTCTCCACGCTGGCAAAACTAACCGGTGATTATCTATCCCCTGGCTGCCGAGGTCGGTAAACTATAAGCTAAAATGTATGTTTCTACAGATCTCCCATTATGACATAATCGCAGTTACCCATAAATGGGAATAATTGGGGGAAAAGAGTAGACTTTGTTTTGTACACGTGTGAGATGATCAATTGTTGGCTGGATGATAGTGAAAGAAATAATGAATGAGGATAGAAGAGTTAACTGTTAAATTCCACGTTGGGGAATTTTTAACTCCTTGATAGCAAAATGGTAGCTGTCTTTTTATTTGTTTATATATATATATATATATATATATATATATATATATATATATACATATATATATAAATATATATATATATATATATACATACATTTATATATATATATATATATATATATATATATATATATATATATATATATATATTCTGTCATGCTGAGCGATTTTGCCAGACGTATAACTACTTTTGAGGTCTCAAAAGTTAAAAATCTTTGCTGGCTAGTCGAAAAACATTGTAAAATTATTTGCACATAAAAAAAAAAGCTTTTTAGCTCCTTTTATAAGTGAAAGAATTGAAATAAATTACATGAAACATCTGTAACAATATGAAAACAACAAGAAAGACCTTGAACATCAGAGCACTTGCCTCCATCATCTATTTTCCTCTTCTTGCAACAAATCGACTTTTTCGGGCAATCGAGTGGACCAAGGTCACTCTTGCACATGTCCGCTCTTTGACCCGTGACACAGATACCTCCAGCAATTCGGCATTCCTCATTGAAAATATCTGCATTCTTTTTCTCTGGCTGAATAAAAGTAAACATTGGAAATATTAGATATTAAATAGATATGGTGGTACAAGTGTTCTTATGATAACAGGCCAATCGAGAGGTAATTCTCTTTTGGCACATACAACACTTTCAGAAATATTTCTTAGTCGGTGATGGGGCAAATTGCTCTGTGTCATAATTTGATGATTCCCTCTATATAATAAAAAAGCAGGTGTCTGACTCATCATCATCATCATCATCATCATCATCAGTCGTTGTTTGTCTACTGCTGAATAAAGGCCCCATGTGTGTCCTTCTATTTGCATTTGTTAATGGTCTTTCCATGCCAGTCCACAACACACCATCAAACTTAGTTCGTCAATCCGTCGTATTTTCTTCTTTCCCCTACCTCTTTTGTAATATCTAGAACCCATTCTGTTATTCTGAATATCCATCTATTATCTGTCATTATCATTATAGGTCCTGTCCATGTCCATTTCTTTTTCTTACTTGTTGTCAGAATATCTTATACTTTAGTTTTCTCTCATATCCATGTTGTTCTTTTTCTATCTTTTAGCGTTATTCCTATCATTATTCTTTCCATAGCTCTTTGAATTGTAACTAACTTACGTTCTAAGGCTTTAGTAAGGCTCCAAGTTTCTGATGCATAAGTTAATACGGGTAGGCCCTTCTGATTAAATACTTTTATTTTTAGAGAAAATGGCATTTTACTTACCATAATCTTATTCTGTTTACCGAAAACTCTCCATCCTGTGCTTATCCTTCTTTTAATTTAGGTCTCGTGTCCTGAGGAAACACTTACTGTCTGTCCTTAATTCGTATATTCATTAACAATCTCTAGAGGCCCGTCCATAACTCTTATTTGTTGTATGCCTTTTCATTGACCGTTATCTTAGTTTTATTCATATTCATTTTCAGTCCTACATATTTACTTTCTCTATTCCAATCTTTTATTATCTTTTCCAATTCCACCCATGATCCACTTAGCACAATTGTATCATCTGCAAATTTAAAGTTGTTAAGGTATTCTCAATTAATATTGATTCCTGCATTTTCCTTATTTACATGTTTTAAAACTTCTTATAGACACAC
>NC_090769.1:415518-445518 GCF_036898095.1 Palaemon carinicauda | reverse complement strand
ACATATAATATTTTTCTATACATCACTTCGAAACATTAATAAAAAAAGTAAAAAATAAAAAAGCTTTTGATTACGTATTTACAAGTACAGCGACTTTGTTTTACAGGCAGCGTTGCAAACAGTTTCTCTTTTGCTAAACACGCCGTTACCTGCTACTTTGGCTACAATCAGGACCCACTTCTAAGTGAGTCCTGGCTTACAATATACAGGTGTCAGATGTCTTCATAGCGTCCTGGCGTCCCATGAAGTGTACCGGATTGACGAAGCCAAATTTACTCTTATTCTTTCAAAGAATTGGTCTGTCACACACTTCGAAAAAGGGTCCCCTTCTGTTCTTCCTTCCACATCTTTTTATTTTAGTTCCTTTTTATAGTTTATATAGGAAAGATTTATTTTAATGATGTTACTGTTCTCAAAGTATTTAATTTTTCCTTGTTTCCTTCCCTCATTGGGCTATTTTCCCTGTTGGGGCCCCTGGGCTTTTAGCATCCTGCTTTTCTAACTAGGGTTGTAGCTTTGCAAGTAATAATAATAATAATAATAATAATAATAATAATAATAATAATAATAATAATAATAATAATAATCGTACACTAAATACGAGCATTGAATTAACTATCCCATCGGTATTTACATAATGATAAAATATTATGCGTATTTGCTCAGTTTCAATTTCATGTCATATTCTGCTATTCAACCATTTTCCCGCTCATTCTAGGACTATTGTATTTAAGCAATATGATTAATCATTTATGTTCTTTCATGAAAATAATCCGAACAGTCCGGTAGAAATTTACAGCCACTCACATTCCCATTCACTGCGATGTTTAGATAAAATTTTTTAGAGATATTTCCTTATGAATCATTTGGCGAATTTTGAGTAAATCATCTGAACTTAAGTCACGTTAATCGGTTCAAACAATGATAGGACATTGTGCTAGTATAACATACAAAGGAAAATGGCGTATATGAGGACAATTTGAGTAGTAGTTACTTCATAGTTTCTCGAGCACGTGACCTAAATGTATGTCTGTACAGTAATGTTAGAATTAGTTTTTATATCTGACCCACAATAGAACATTTGTCGTACACAGATGTTTCTCCCTCGGTTTACCTAGAGGAGGTGGGGATGTGATGGAGGGGGCGAGGTACCACATACATCTTATGCTTTGTTCTATGCGTTATGTTGATACTGAAGTTTGCTTTGCAACGTTCCTTCTCATTCCCTTAGGTATGCTGATAATTGCTTCCTGACCATCAGTCTCTTCACCTGGCTGTATTTTTATTAGAATATTTAGGTTAAATTCTGTATCGTGAGTATTACCATTTGTATCTGAAATTATCATTCTCATCATCATCAGCTGTTGCCAGTCCACAGCAGGACAAAGGTCTCAGACATGTCTTGCCACTCGCGTCTGTTTATGGTGTTTCTACGCCAGTCTATATCCGCAAAATTTCTAAGCTCGTCATTACATCGTTTTCTCTTCCTTCCTCTGTTCGTTTGCAATCTGTAGGGACCCAACCTATTATTCATAATGACCATCTATTATCTGCCATTCTCATTATATTTGTTAGAATATCCTCTACTTTAGTTTGTTCTCGTATCCATGTTGCTCCTTTTTTTTTTTTTTTTTTTTTTTTTTTTTGGTCTCTTAACGTTATCTCCATCATTATTCTTCTCATAGCTCTTTGAGTAGTAACTAGCTTATGTTCTAGGGCTTTAGTAAGGCTCGGAGTTTCTGATGCATAAGTTAATACTGGTAGGATCATCAGAAATTATCATATGGTGGTATGAAGTGGTATGAAATTTTGAAAAGTTCAGATCACTCATCATTTAATCTATTTTCTCTCCCTTTTCCTTTTTTGTTCAACAATTGTTGCGATCCTCAGTACCTAAGTAACAACCAGGGTGAATAATTGATTGTTTAGGTCAACACAATGATACTGTATTATTTCAGAGTGCACTTATATATATATATATATATATATATATATATATATATATATATATATATACATATATATATATATGTGTGTATATATATGTGTGTGTATATATATATATATATATATATATATATATATATAGAGAGAGAGAGAGAGAGAGAGAGAGAGAGAGAGAGAGAGAGAGAGAGAGAGAGAGAGAGAGAGAGAGAGAGAGAGATAACGAAAATAAACTACTTTATTATTCTAGCCTTCTATTGTGTTGGTACTCAAGGTAATCAATCTTCGGTGCTTATCGCATCAGTTGTATGTTTCTTCTAATGGTGACGAGGAGTTACGTGACCAAATCAATATCACAATAGGCTATAGTGCTATACCTACCATATACAGGTATGTGTCTTTGAAAGTTAATATCACAATAGGCTATACCTACCATATACAGGTATGCGTCTTTGAAAGTTAATATTCACAGTAGGCTATACCTACCATATACAGGTATGTGTCTTTGAAAGTTAATATCACAGTAGGCTATACCTACCATATACAGGTATGTGTCTTTGAAAGTTAATATCACAGTAGGCTATACCTACCATATACAGGTATGTGTCTTTGAAAGTTAATATCATAGTAGACTATACCTACCATATATGTGTCTTTGTGCCCATGTACTCCCATCTGTTCCAATATCTGTACTGTACACTGTTAGAAAAAAACTCGCAATATTAATCGCAAGTTCCCTGTAAAGATATATTACACTCAACCGTATTTCAGTAAATTTCAAACGACCGTAATTTTACCTTTGTTATCATCTTTCGCGGTTGATGACCGTAATATCACTCCTTAATGTCAATATATCCGTTTTTAAAATGTTGCTTGATGTTTACCGTTTTTTAATGCATATTTTTAATAGTATACTTTTGGTGTAAATCGTCAAGAACTTGAAACGTAAACTGATTTTTTTAAAGAAAAATCCTCATACACACAAACGCACACACAGGAAAAACATAAAATTCTGTAATTGTTCAGTTGCTACTCTCCTCTTAGTAAGGGTAGAAGAGACTCTTTAACAATGGTAAGCAGCTTTTCTAGGAGGACACTCCAAATAAGATCATTATTCTCTAGTCTTGGGTAGTGCCGTAGCCTATGTACCATGGTCTTCCACTCTTGGGAGAATTATCTTGCTTGAGGGTACACTCGGACACACTATTCTTTCTAATTTCTTTTCCTCTTGTTGTGTTAAAGTTTTTATAGTTTATATAGGAAATATTTATTTTAATGTTACACTTCTTAAAATAATTTATTTTTCTTTGTTTCCTTTCCTCAATAGGCTATTTTTGCTTTTGGGGCCCCTGGGCTTAGAGGCATCCTGCTTTTCCAACTAGGGTTGTAGCTTAGCAAGTAATAATGATAATAATAATAATAATAATAATAATAATACGAACACTACAAAACCACCCTAGTAGTTATTAATTCATAGTCTTCCACTAAAACGGTTACCTTTAATTCCCAGCTGATAATTACTGTGATACTGTGATGAAGTACTGTACACATACATAGCAGGTATCGTACTAAATACCCAGGCTATTAAACGCATTAATATTTTAACTTTCATGTATATTATGCATTAATGCAAATATCAGTACAACGTTACATAGTGTTAGCAGAAATTTATAAATAAAATATTTCATTTTAAATGTTCCATTACTTCTCTTGCAGTTTGTTTATTTCATTTCCTTAGCGAGCTGTTTTTTTTTTTTTTTTTCTGTTGGAGCCCTTGGCTTTATAGATTCCTGCTTTTCCAAATAGGGTTGTAGCTTAGCTAGTAGTAATAATAATAATAATAATAATAATAATAATAATAAATCACTTTCAAGTCTCATAACTTCTACGGAAGTAATGATAATAGTAAATGACACAAAGATATTTTAACATTGTTGGAATTACTTATTTTTTTTTTATAGTAACAACATCTTAGTCAATTTGTCCTTGAGACAATGTTGCTTTAAATGATATGGTTTTTTTTTTTATTTCAAAAAGAGGGTAATTTTAAGATTAGGTAATTTCTATTAGGCAACTTCTAGGGGTCGATGGTCTAATTAGAAAAACTAATGAGTTAATAAAGGCAATTCGGAAGATCTCTGTAGTTATGTGCTTTAAGATAAATCGTATATAATTTTTTTTTACGATGAATTCTTCAAGTGAATCATGAACTTGAACTTCTTAGTGAGATAACAAGACGCAAAGCAAGTATCCCCGTGCTAGTCTTCGTTTTGTTCTTTTCGTGTTATAAAAATAATAATAATAATAATAATTATTATTATTATTATTATTATTATTATCATTATTATTATTATTATTATTATTATTTGTGTATTTCGCGTAGAAGACCCTCGTTTATGTAAGTTTGATTGAATATCATGGCTGCCTCAGTGTCGTTAATTTTATAGGACGCCTTTTCTGTTGATCTTATCTTCTTCTCAATTAGTCAGAGATCAGTGACTGTGCTATTCTGTTTTTATAGTTACTCTCTAAGAATGAGAATAGCACAGTTACTGGCTAATCGCAGTGCTGTTGAGAGAAAGATAAGATCAACAGAAAATGTGTCTTATATTATTATTATTATTATTATTATTATTATTATTATTATTAGGGAAGTTATGTACTGCCAAAGCGTAGACCAAGATACAGTACATTCCTTTTGCATGCGCATCTATAGGTTCAGTTGTACAGTTGTTTATTTTAGTACTAACTGCAGTCTAGATTTGCAACATTTCCTAATGTTAATTGAACCTTTGCTTTGCTTTTAAACAGCTTAAACTCAGGGTCCCGGGCTGGGATCGATCTGCTGCCATGCGAATGCTAGATGAACTCGTTACCACTGTACTAGCGAAGAGGCTAATCTAATCTATTTTTTTTTCCTCTCATCATATAAAACTCCTATGAATGAGAGACTTATTCAACGCATGCTAGGGAAATCTGGCTTGATTTATAGTTGCACGGACTAGCTAAGTCTAAAAACAATGTGTCGTCCAAAATATTTCCCATCCTATATAGTCGTTACGGAAACTTTCTTGGCTACTGTACCAACCGTGTGTCACACGATCGTACATAGTTCATTTTGTGTATATATTATGCTTGTATGTTCGCTCTTCCCTCGCACTAAAAAGAACCGGAATAAACATGTCTGTTTTTCTCTCCGGTAATGGTGTCGTTTTTTAACATGAAATTTCTTGTTGCATTGAGCTTTTGTATATAAAGGAGAGTGTTCTATAATAAACTCACTCAGTTGCTTTCATCCCGTCTTTGAGTCACAACCTTCTCTCGGCCCGTCACACTACAATCCCTTTTCTGATAAGTCTTTTACATTCTGCAAGTGTGTATTTTATTCGTTTTTTTTTTCTAGTCATGAATCTTTACATTCTATAGGGGTTATGGAACCTCTGGTAGTCGCAGTCCTTCACATGACACACGATATAAAAACTCTCCCGGAAACTATCGTATAAAATCTACAGTCGTTGAATAAATGTTTCCGGTCCTAATTAAGTCAACTCTACAAGTACCGTAACCACAATTTTTTTACAATCTACAGATATTGCAGAAACTTTCTGTTCACATTTCTTTACATGTCTGCTAGACTTAAAGCATTGTAACTAAACAGAGCCGTTTATCTTCCGTAGATTTTATAATATAGTCTAAATGTTTAAAGGTTTAAAGGCCCCTCATGAATGGCAGAGGCAAGGGACAGTGACATTATCCTATCAGGACAATGCCCTAGAGACTGACCATATATACATATGATCAGCATCCAAGCCCACTCTCCACCCAAGCTAGGACTGAGGAGGGCCTGGCAATGGCTGCTGATGACTCAGCAGATAGGCCTATAGGTTACCCCAAACTCCCCATCCTTAGCTCACAAGGATGGTGAGGCTGCAGCAACCAAATGAATTAACGAGTTTGAGCGGGGCTTGAAGCCCAGTCTGGCGTTCACTAGTCAGTGACGTTACCACATTGGCCAGGGAATGTTCACTTGTGTATTGTGGATTTCTTCAAAATTCAAGTAAATTGATCTGTTCCTTCTCATCACTGGAAATGCTCTTACAAAATACTGATATTTCGAAACTTTCTCTTAACCTTGTACTTATTGCTCTAACATCCTTATCTCCAATTTTTATTCAAACGGAAAATATTTCACGCTACTGATATTTGATAACTACTTGAACCTTCGACTCCTACATGTGACCATGTACATTTATATAATCAATTTTTGCTCTGCTTTTAATTCGCATATTTCTTTAGCTCTTAGGCAATTCCATCATCACCTTTTGTATAAACCTATTTAGCATGAGCGTTGTACTTTCTTCCACACGCCCGAAATTAATATGCTCGCGCGCATATCCTTAACCTTTGACATTTTACCCACTTGTTCTCATAATCATTGGAAATACAGAAGAATTACGATAGATTGTTCTCTGACACGAGTACCCGGTACACAGCTGTAATTATTCCACTCTTGTGTTCTGTATTTTATAGTCGTCGGTTATGGTAATTAATCTTAGTGATTTATGGATTACGATGTACGGCATTTGTCGGTAGAAAGAATGACAATTTTGTTCCTTATGGCTGATGTCTCTCTTGATTATTCGTTTTTCATTTCGTTTTACGTCTCTGATGTTTTGATAATTTTCGGTTATTATTGATTTCATTTGCTTAGGGAAATCTATGAAAGGTATTAAGTTTTTATGAAAGACAATATATGTAGGTTGAATCGTCTCTCTCTCTCTCTCTCTCTCTCTCTCTCTCTCTCTCTCTCTCTCTCTCTTTGTGGATCTGGGGACCAAAAACACAATGTGGTTACCCATTACCACAATCATATTCGAACTGCTGTATCGTGGATGAAACTCTTTCTCGGAAAACTTCCACCATACCAGCCACTTCATGAAATACACAGATGGCCCACCAACAGCACGTCAAATTTCCTTTGTACGCTCAAGCTTCATGGATATAAGCCATATATATATATATATATATATATATATATATATATATATATATATATATATATATATATATATATATATATATATGTGTGTGTGTGTACAGTATATATTTATGTGTGTGTGTATGTATCATCCTCATCATCAACACATCAGCTGTCACTAGTCCACTGCAGAACAAAGGCCTTAGACTTGTTCTTCCACTCCCGTCGGTTTATGGTTCACATCCACAATTTATCTTTCCTTATTTCTCGTGACTTAATGTTATTCTTCATGTTCATTTATATATATATATATATATATATATATATATATATGTATACTATATATATACTATATATATACTATATATATATGTATATATATATATATATATATATATATTGTCCGACCGTCTAGCAAATGTTCTCTCTCTCTCTCTCTCTCTCTCTCTCTCTCTCTCTCTCTCTCTCTCTCTCTCTCTCTCTCATTTCTGGGTGTTACCACGAAAGATTTTTGTTCTGTTTCTTACATTATATAATCTCTCTCTCTCTCTCATTTCTGGGTGTTACCACGAAGGATTTTAGTTCTGTTTCTTACATTATATAATCTCTCTCTCTCTCTCTCTCTCTCTCTCTCTCTCTCTCTCTCTCTCTCTCTCTCTCTCTCTCTCTCTCATTACTAATACTCTAACGATTCTAATGATGACACTTAATCCTCTTAATCTTCTCTTAAGCATATAATAATTAAAATGATAATAATAATAATAATAATAGTAATAATAATAATAATAATAATTTCACGCCATCCTTCTTTTGTACTTTAACTTCTGTGATGTCTTTATTTACTAATTATCGCTTGTGTCAGATAGTTAAGCTCTTTTACAAATACCATCACCGGTTTTTTTTTTTCTAACAAAAAAAAATTCTTCTTCACCCAAGGAGTTAACTACTGCACTGTAATTGTTCAGTGGCCATTTTACTCTTGGTAAAGGTAAAAGAGACTCTTTAGCTATGGTAAGCAGCTCTTCTAGGAGAGGGACACTCTAAAGTCAAACCATTGTTCTCTAGTCGTGGGTAGTGCCATAGCTCCTGTACCATGATCTTTCACTGTCTTGGATGAGGGTTCTCTAGGTTGAGGGTACACTCGGGCACACTATTCTATCTCATTTCTCTTCCTCTTGTTATGTTAAAGTTTTTATAGTTAATACATGAAATATTTATTTTAATGTTACTATTCTTAAAATATTTTATTTTTCCTTGTTTCCTTTCCTCACTGAGCATTTTTCCCTATTGGAGCCCCTAGGCTTATAGCATCTTACTTTTCCAACTAGGGTTGTAACTTAGTAAGTAATAATAATGTTGAAAAAGAATAGCCTTAGAAACAACCTTGAACGACAAATGAAGAGACGCCCTTGAAGTTGACCCATTATTATAAGCTTACAACTGCGTTTCCAGTTACACCAATTGTGTTGTTTTGTCACTGAAATTTATAATGAAGTACAGTTGCCAGGTTGGCCTTTTTTTCCAGGCCAAAAAAAATAAACTCAAATTTGGCCTTTTTGTAACTGGTTGGCCTTTAATAATAAGAAAAAAGGTGGCCCTTAAATACTATATTTTTGGCCTATTTCTAATAATAGGTTGGCCTTTTAAAGCTGCAGTTGATAAAGCAGCAGTTGATTAGAAGTTGGCCTTTTCTCATTTAGAAAATCTGGCAACACTGATAAAACAACAGGGCAATTTTTTACCGTTACGTGACTTGGGAGCAAATACATTTATTCAATGTATAATTACGCCAATGTCCGTTTGACCTTTCATATTCATATGCTGATATTATGACACAGAAATATTGTTACATCTGTGAAAACATTATCCCCTCTCTCTCTCTCTCTCTCTCTCTCTCTCTCTCTCTCTCTCTCTCTCTCTCTCTCTCTCTCTCTCTCTCCCATCATGTTCGTAATATAAGGCATGCAGTTGATTCTAATAGTCAGGCGTTCTCCATCATGAGGCTCAATACTACATAGTATTCTAGAAGTTTTATTCCAGCTGTGACCAAGTTGTGGAATGATCTTGCAGCAAATGTCTTTTATATTAAACGGGCTGACATAATCCTTTTAAGTTTATAAATGAAATATCTGTTTTGATGTCGTTACTGTTTTTTTAAATATTTTATTTCAATTGTTCATTATTTCTCAGATCGTTTATTTATTTCCTTATTTCCTTTCCTTACTGGGCTATTTGTCCCTGTTGGAGCCCTTAGGGATATAGCATCTAGCTTTTCCAACTAGGGTTGTAGCTCAGCTAGTAATAATGATAATAGCAGCCTGGCATGAGCGAAGCTTTTTCTGTCATATCTAAACACAATACTTTGGACGGACAATTGGCGGTCGCTACAATTGGTTATTCTTTATTCTATTGATAATGTTACTATTTCTCTTGTATTTTTCAAGTTAACTGTACTGTTATTGAAAATATATTTGTAATTATTATTATTATTATTATTATTATTATTATTATTATTATTATTATTATTATTATTATTATTATTATTATTATTATTGTTACATTTAATGATTATCCCCTATACATAAACCTGATTTCTAGGTCAATGCATTCGACGCTTTAAGAAAATTTTGGAAGTATTTTATTTTGATTGTTTAATACTTCTCTTGTAGTTTATTTATTTCCTTGTTTCGTTTCCTCACTGGTCTATTTTTCCCTGTTGGAGCCCTTGTGCTTATAAGCATTTTTTCTTTTCCAACTAGGGTTGTAGCTTAGCAAGTAATAATAATAATGATAATAATAATGATAATAATAATAATAATAATAATAATAATAATAATTGCGTCTGGAGCACATTTGTATCAGCTATAAATAATCAATTATATCTCTATGTGATTTTGTCCTTAAATGTTATATTCACCTCTTCTCGACTTCACCCATTGAGAATTTGAGCTTCTTAGAGGTATTCTGTCGATTAAAAAAGATCCGGGAATAAGGTTACCTATTCTGCTGGCCTTCCAGTATGGTCAGAATTGTTAAATCCGAGTATTTATATAAATATATACATTGATATAACTTCGACTTTAATTGCTTTTTTACATGTTTTTTTTTTATTTTTATTTTGTATAATGATGAAGATTAAGCCTTTATATAGATTAATGTGAAAATAAGTGTTTTTGGATAGAACGAATAATCTAATTTCTCTTCCTCTTATTTTGTTAAAGTTTTTATGGTTTATATGCGAAATATATATTTTTAATGTTGTTACTGTTCTTAAAATATTTAATTTTTCCTTGTTTCCTTTCCTCGCTGAGCTATTTTCCCTGTTGGGGCCCCTGGGCTTATAGCATCATGCTTTTCCAACTAGGGTTGTAGTATAGCATGTAATAATAATAATAATAATAATAATAATAATAATAATAATAATAATAATAATAATAAAAGATAACGGACTGCGCATTTGGTTCAGATCGAAATGATAACAGAATTATCACAACAATAAGGTTGTTTATATTAACTGGTACTTTGTGCCAGAGCTTACAAGAACAGTCAGGATTCTGAAATGATTCCTATTAACATAAACCTTTGTTTGAAAATAATTTTCCTATGAAACCTTATAATTGGAGAAGAGAATTAATGCTATTTTCTTCTAGTTCCCTTTCGATTTACAACAATGTAATTATGTTATCACTCCAAATCATTTACGATTGCCACTAGTTGAATATAAAAGTTCCTCAAACATATCTTCATTGTAACACTTTCAGAGCCTTCTATGGTAAATTAATGTCTCCCCTAAATCACCTTTGTATTGCGTCGAAACTATTGTCTGACATGAATTTCGTCTCAATAGAATAAATATATATACAGTTGTATATATAGTTTTCTATATAATAGTGTTGACTATTTGTATACAAATATTATCACTATTTCTATTACTTAAAACAGGTTATGTTCTTGGAGTCTCACGAGTCTTTAAAACAGGTTATGTTCTTGGAGTCTCACGAGTCTTTAAAACAGGTTATGTTCTTGGAGTGTCACGACTCTTTAAAACAGGTTATGTTCTTGGAGTCTCACGAGTCTCTAAAACAGGTTATGTTCTTGGAGTCTCACGAGTCTTTAAAACAGGTTATGTTCTTGGAGTCTCACGAGTCTTTAAAACAGGTTATGTTCTTGGAGTCTCACGAGTCTTTAAAACAGGTTATGTTTTTGGAGTCTCACGAGTCTTTAAAACAGGTTATGTTCTTGGAGTCTCAAGAGTCTTTAATCGGTCTTGGTAGCGTTCAGTCCAGGAAGTGCCACTTATGTGAATATTCTAAAAAAAGTATAAACTAGCTTTTCACTTTTCATTTACATTGTCATTAGAATCGATGCCCAAATCGTCATTTTAGTCAAATGTGGATCAAATCTTTGGCGTGAATACCAACTAAATAACCTGAAGAATATTCCAACTTTCTTTGATCTAACCTCGCTCTTGGCCAGGACTCCGGCGAGGCACCAGCATATCACTAGAGCTGTCCAGAGGCCGCGGATTCTCCAAAGGGCCATGTCCTCGCCTGCTTGTCTTTCCACTCCTGAAGGAGGCGCAGAAACCAAGACGCGTAAGAGAGGTTGAGTTACTTGTACCGAAGTACAACTTGGAATGGTAGATTGATGCTGAAGAGCTTTCTAGCTCAGATGAGACACGTGTGTCGTGACATATTCACAGGTGTTATTTTGCACATGGCGTGTACGTTATGATTTCGAATGGATCTCTCTCTCTCTCTCTCTCTCTCTCTCTCTCTCTCTCTCTCTCTCTCTCTCTCTCTCTCTCTCTCTCTCTCTCAGAATTTCGAGAGCAGAATCTTATGTAAGTATTATATTTTAAGAAATATTTTTGAGATGTTACAGCTCATCCAAAAGAATGTGTGAAAATTTGAAATTTTATACGTGAAAACTTCCTAATTCAGAAAATTCTTAGAAAAAAATTCAATTGCTGGATTTTGTGGTGGCCGATGTAGTAACGTCCCTGACTGGTGAACGCCGGACGAGGGTTCGAGTCCCTCTCAAACTCGTTAGTTTCTTTGGTCGCTGTAACCTCACCATCCTTCTGAGCTAAGGAGGGGTGTTTTTGGGGGAGCCTATAGGTCAATCTGCTGAGTCATCAGCAGCCATTGCCTGGCCCTCCTGAGTCCTAGCTTGGGTGGTTAGGGTGCTTAGACACTGATCATATGTGTATATGGTCAGTCTCTAGGGCATTGTCCTGCTCGATAGGACAATGTCACTGTCCCTACCCCCTGCCATTCATGAGCGGCCTTTAAGCCTTTAAATTTGTAAGTGGGATATTCAGATGAAACGTAGTATAATCCTTCAAGAACATTGTATGAAACCCTGAGAAGTCCTATGATCGGACGTGTGGGAGCACTATAGTATTCGAGATAATGCATAAAATGTGGAGAAATTATATTAGGAAATGTATAAAGCGTTGGAAAGTAGTAAATTAATAGAGCATGAATTGTAAAAAAAAAAAAAAAAAAAAAAAAAAAATCTTGAATTGAAAAAGATAAATAAAATCTTTGAAACGTTGAAAAGTAGTTTAATAAGTTTTGCGAAGCGTAGATAATATTCCGGAAAAAAATGGTGGAATTGAAATTTTCTTCAAAAAGTAAATAGATAACGTTGCTTATGCTTAATTTCTTTACGAAATGCTGACATATATATATATATATATATATATATATATATATTATATATATATATTCATCTATATATATACAATAAATATATATACAGTATATATATATATATGAATATATATATATATATATATATATATATATATATATATATATATGTATGTATGTATATACAAATACTGTATATATATATATATATATATATATATATATATATATATACATATATATATATATATGTACATATATATATATATATATATATATATATATATACACATATATATACATACATATATATACATATATATATGTATATATATATATATATATATATATATATATATATATATATATATATATATGTATGTATATACAGTCTGATTCTTAAATGTAATTTCAGGCGATTTGATTTCCAAGTTTTACTTAACCTAGCCATTGTCTGATTTTTTTTTTTCAATCTTTCACTAAACATTAATTTCAAAGATCCTAGTTCCTAAATATTCAAATGATTCTACCTTATTAATCCTTTCTCCTTCCAATGATATTTCATTTTCCATTGCAAACTCCGTTCTCATCATCTGTCTTTCTTCTGTTTATCTTGAGCATAATCTCGTGTGATATTTCATGCATTCTGGTAAGCAAGCATTACAAATTCTGTGGTGTTCTGCTAATAATAACATACATATACACACAGCATATATATTTGTATGAATGCATATATTATAGCTACTTATTAAACTACTTATTAGTGACATCGATAAAATAACAATGTCGATATCACTAATAATACGAAAGTAATAAAGCCAATTTCGAGGCTATAATGATATTTTGTACTCAGCACATGCCAGGTTCCGTGATTTATACACGCCCACACGCAAACACACACACACACACACACGCTCACGCACGTATATATATATATATATATATATATGGGTGTGTGTGCGTGTTTGTATGTATAAATATGTATAACTTGCATGTGTTATCAGGTGTCATTGATCCTGCTTATAATTGGTATTTACCTTAGATGGAAGTTGTACGTTCTTCTCTACAATTGATGCCATATCTTTCCAACTTAAATGTCATCGTTACAATCACAATTATGAGTAACGCTCACACTACGTATTCAAAAGACTAATTATAATCAAAGGTCACAAAAGGTCACAATGTCATATATTGTTTCCCTTATGACAATGATATACCGCAGTTCTATGTGTAATTACAATTTTTACATGTGCACATGCTATGTGAAAGGTCATATCAGATCATATCTCTTTATTAGCTACGAATTGTACCTGGAATGATGTTATTTTGATGACGTCTAATACAATACTTTTATTAATTAGGTTTTTATTAATTAGGTTGTCCTGCGTGGGCATGCTAACGAGCTGCCCTGGTGTTATAACAAGGCAGGTTGGTCGTCCGGTTGGGACGTCCGATATGTATATATATATATATATATATATATATATATATATATATATATATATATATATATATATATGTGTGTGTGTGTGTGTGTGTGTGTGTGTGTTTGTGTGTGTGTATACAGTTATATATATACGTATACAGTATATACATAAATATGTATATATACATATATATATATATATATATATATATATATATACATACATATATATACATATATATATATATATATACATATATATATATATATATATATATATATATATATATATATATATATATATATACGCATAATGGAATTATAAGTTCGGCATATGAAGTATTATTATACTGGAAATAACGGCAAACATAAGAAGGTAATGTTATTTTCTCAAAAGTTGTGTACTCTACAGAGAGAGAGAGAGAGAGAGAGAGAGAGAGAGAGAGAGAGAGAGAGAGAGAGAGAGAGAGAGAGAGAGAGAGATGAAGGCTTAAATGTAATCAAGACTGAACAGCCTGTCCCAGATGTGTCATACTCAGTAAGAGATATATATAAAATCTCAAGCAGTTTAGAATGGGCTTTTTGTGTGGTCTTTTGCATGTGAATCTGTCACAATTGTATAAAGGGGCATAGCCTGTTGTTCACTTGAATTAAAATCTGGCCTTAAGACTTTAGCCTTCTGTGGGCTAGAAATTAATGCATTTGTTGTTGTTGATATATATATATATATATATATATATATATATATATATATATATATATATACATATATATATATGTAAATATATATGTATATATATACATATATATATCAAGAACAACAACAAATACAGTATTTACGGTATTTGTTGTTGTTGATATATATATATATATATATATATATATATATATATATATATATATATATATAATATATATATATATATATATATATATTTTAAAGGCGAGTGCCTCAGTGGCGTCAGTGTGTTTCCTACAGGAATCCTCGTATTTTGTCAGCTTCTTTGAGTTTTCAGGTGTAAGCCTTTGGTTAGAAAAACGATGATTACTACGCCTTTTCTTTATTTATTCACGACAGAACGTTTTCGACAAAACTGTCTTTATTAAGTAATTGGTTAACATAAATTTACAATTTCTTTTATATATCTTTTTTCAAAAGGTTCTACTGGATTCATCCAAGTTCCAGCAACGGACGAAGGATCTAACTGTAGTACTGAAAAAGGAAATTCTCAAACTTATAACCAGGGCCAACTATCAATAGAACGCCACGAATTTGCTCTAAGTTATAGGTGACTATGGTCTGGGGTACTGCTATGGTACGGTGGAAACTCATAAGGCGGGGAACTCCCTGAGACCTATCATCTCTCAGATAATTCACCTACCACCAAAATAGCGAAGGTCTTTGATGATATCCTTATCCCCTACATACCTGGTGCTTGCTCCTTGAAATCAGCAGTGGAGTTTATTGATGTATTACAAGAAATAGAACCTGAAGAAGACATTGCCTCTCTCGATGTGAAAGGCCTCTTCACAAACGTCCCTGTTGAGGAAAACATAAACACAATACTAGATAGAGTATATAGATCCAACATGTAACCACTACCCATATTTGAGTTTATTCTTAGAGAGATGGTGAAGTCCAGTACTATGATAGCTCTGTTCCTCTCTCACCGTGGACAATTATTTGGACAAATTTGCCGATATGTATATGGCATCTGTCGAGGAAAATACCTTCAAAGACCACAAGAAGCCAAAAATCCATGGACGTTATATCGATGACGTATTCATCACGACAAAAAAACAAAAACGGGACTGAAGAGTTAGCTGACAAACTTAGAAGAAACTCCTTACTCATTTTCACAATCGAATACAGTAACAAAACATTCATTTTTCGATGTCCTAGTTAATCAAGATTACCAATTAAAGATATCGTTATACAATAAATCAACCAAGGCAGGAAGATACTTAAATGCCAGAGGTGAATGGCCGAAGTATACAAAAAGTTAGTAGCAAGTGGTTATGTCAAAAGAGCATTCACGCACAGCAAAACTTGGAAAGATGTAGACGCCCAACTCAAACCAATTCGACAACTTATATCAAATAACCGATATGCAGACATCGTGATAGAAGAGGTATTAAGGAAGAAATTCAACAAAATCTAAGAACCAACCACAACAAAAACTAACGAAGAAGAAAAAAAACTTATTTACCGCCGTCTTATGTTTGTTTTTGGCCTACAAAGATGAAACCCGGACCTTGCAAGGAATCTCCAATCGAGGTGTTGCCCCGAAAGTCCCTTGCCAGGAGGTAAAACTTGCAATTTATAGCCAGACCAACCTAACTGCAAGTCTTGTGATGAAGAACAGTACAGCCCCAAGAGGACCAAAGGAAGCTTGTACAAATGTAGTTTATAAGTGTGAATCTCACAAAAAACTACATTGGACACACTACCACTGCACTTCGAAGATGTATGTTGGGTCACAGAAATCAGGGGGGCAATAAACCAACACATTTTGATGTCCACGGCTGGAAACCTGGCCTGAAAAGAAATCGATTGATGAAACCCAAATTGTTCACAAGCAAAACAGGCTTATAATAGCTGAAGCTGTCATAAATGGCCGAAATTGGTTTTTACTCAAATTTCGGGCATTTATGTCCATTCATTTAAATCTGATCATGCCATTTTTAAGGAAAATTTCAAAATCACTGACAGACATAGTAGTCCCAGCCAAATGAGAGTCTTGGAGTCTTTATATATTCTTAAGACAAAACTCAGCTTGAATGAGGGCTTGCCTGTTCAGTTGCCGGTGACCCATTAATCCGTTTTTTGGTCTGTGGGTTGCTGCTCTGAGTGGGTAGTCATAGTTTCCTAAGGGTGACTAGTTATATTAGTAATTGGGGCTTTTATATAGTTTTATATTCTTTGATTGGTAGGTTATATAATTAATGATGTCTTTTAAATGGGTTTATGTTCTTTGGTTTGATTCTAAAACTAGCTGGACAGTTCTTGGAAGTATATCTTCCTAATTATCAACTTATGATAATCTATATCAATTTTTATTAATTTTACATGATAACAATTGCAGATAGGCTGAAGATGACAGAAGTTATGTCGAAAGCTCCCAAATAAAGATGATGATAGCAGCATTGACCATTTTATTTTTACTTAAATTGCGATTCCCGAGAGAAACCCAATTATCAACTATATATATATATATATATATATATATATATATATATATATATATATATATATATATATATATATATATATGTATGTATTTATATGGTCTTCCTTTTCCTCTCCTTCCTAATATCTACCGTATGCTTTCACAAAGGAAAATTGATTCAACAATCACTTTAAACAGGTTAACTTTTGTTTCATGAATACACTTCTTTGGGCAACCTTTAACACAGCTATCATTCACATTCATGTTCTGTGATACACATAATTCGCATATTCTTTCATGCCACCGTAACTCGAAACATCTGCTCCCATAATGTTATGTGAGTACACCAATCACTTCCGTTCCTATATCATTCATACAAACATCCATTGGTTCATCTTCTCCGTATCCATTTCCGCTTTTAGCCTTACTTTTGTTGTCGTTCACTTTCAACATCCTCTTTCAACAATTTCAATTCTTCCACCTGTATTTGCAGCTTCTCGTCACCTTCAACAGTTAGCATTTCGTCCGAACACGCATATCATACATTCATGTATTGGAATATAAAGATATTTATAACTAAAGCACGTCTGGGTCTGATTTATTAGGTCTTGTTGATAGTATGAGATATACAGTATGAATGGTTAAGTATTCATATGAAAAAATGGTCTCTTATGCGTTTTATCCTTCATGGATGTATAGTACTTGATGTGATAAGTCACAAAAACAATTAAAGAAGAAATGCAAGACCGAGAACAGACATTTTTGTACAATTTATGTACCTCTTTCAATATCATTTGCCTTTGTTTTATATACAATTTGAATTAACTCTGACACCTTGAAAATGACAGAATGATAAATAGTTAGCCAAAGAGGAGCGCTGAAAAAGATTTCAAAATATTATTTGAAGATTTTATTTCACTCATATTTAAGTAAGACAATTGTGTTCTCGGACGGGAGGTTATTAAATAGAAAAACATTGTGGCTCGCCTACCATCATCATCATCATAATCAGCTGTTACTAGTCCACTGCATAATAAAGGCCTCAGAGATGTCCTTCCACTTGCGTCTGCTTATGGTCTTTCAGTGCCAGTCCATTCTTGAAAACTTCCTTAGTTTGTCAATCCATTGTCTTCTCTTCCTTCCCCTGTTTCTTTTGCTATAAATATGTATGTATATATATATATATATATATATATATATATATATATATATATATATACATATATATATATATATATACATATATATATACATATATATATATATATATATATATAGATAGATAGATAGATAGATAGATAGACAGATAGATAGATAGATAGATAGTAGGCTTCATGTGATAGGCCCTCATCATTTACTAATAGTGCTACAATACTCAGAAAATATTTCATCTTCTATCATAACCTTTGAAACCAAAGTTGAAATAAGACGTCATAATTCATTTAGCATTTCGTATTGAATGATCTCCTCAGCCCCAACGCTGGGCTATATGGATCAGATGCCTTATAATCAATCCATCAGGCTCCCTGTGGCTCATCATGTAATAGCTAAGAGCCACGAGCCATTCCAACGCTTGAAGTGATGAGTCACAAGTCGCACAACCTTTTCGCACCCGAAGGACATATTTATGCACACAGGTGCTTCCTCTATGGCGGTATCCACTATGGGCCCTCGATACTGAGGTGTGTTGGTTGTGTCTCCGAAGTGTCACATTTCATTATTTGTTGAGGATGCCGAAAGTCGTAAAGCTTTGTCGGTATTTTTTTTTTTTTTTTTTTTTTTTTTTTTTTGCATTCCTTTTTCGTGCAAAACCGAAATATTGTCTTCCAAACTTTGCAAAGAGTAAGTTCAGGAGAATCAGTAGTGATTTTATATATATATATATATATCCTCGGACAGCTAGATTAGTGTCAGGTTAAGATTTCCTTTTATGGGCTCTCGTGGCATGGTTGGTTTCGACCTGGCCTTTCATTAGAAGGGGCTAGCGTTCGATCCCAAGTATGAGGTAGAAATTTATTTCTATTTGAACACGATGTTGTGTTGATATTTATCCATATATATATATATATATATATATATATATACTGTATGTATGTATATATAATTACCATCATCATCAGTTATTGTTGGTCCACTGCAGGACAAAAGCCTCAGACATGTCATTCCACTCCCGTCTTTTTATGGTCTTTTTCTCCTGGTCTATATCCACAAATTTACTTAGCTCGTCAGTCCTTCTTGATCTCTTCCTTCCCCTGCTTCGTTTGTAATCAATCTCTTGGGGTCCACTTTGTTATTCTTTTTGTCCATCTATTATATGTCATTCTCATTATTTGTCTTGCCCACGTTTATTTCTTATTGTTAGAATATCCTCTTCTTTAGTTCGTTTCCGCATCCATTTTGCTCTTTTTCTGTCTCTTAATGTTAATCCCATTGCTATTCTTTGAGTTGTAACTAACCAATGTTCTAAAACTATAGTAAGGCTCCAAGTTCTTTAACACTGATCGGACTATCTGATTAAATACTTTTCTTCTTAGATAACGCGGCATTTTACTTTTCATCATCTCATATTGTTTACCAAAAGCTCTCCCTCCCATTTTATCTTTCTCTTAATTTCGGCCTCATGTCCTGGGGAAACACTTACTGGTTGTATTAACTGCAAATTTTCATTAACAATCTCTAGAGATTCGTCCATAACCTAATTTGTTGTCTCTACATTTTCATTAATCATCTTAGTTTTACTCTTATTTGTTTTCAGTCCTACATTTTTTTATTTTTCTATTTAAATATTTTATCATCTTTTGGCATTCCTTCCATGATTCACTAAATAGAACTATGTCATCTGTAAATCTTAAATTGTTAAGGTGTTCCCCAATAATGTAAATTCTCACATTCTCCCATCTAAATTCTTGAAAACATCTTCTAGAAATGCTGTGAATAATTTAGAAGAGATGGAGTCTCCCTGTCTAACTCCTTTCTTAATCATGCTTTCCCCACTCTCTTTATGTAGCTTTAGGATTACTGTACTATACGTATAGATATTTTCAAGTGTTTTAACATAAGATTTATATATTCCTTGCTTTTGGACAGCCTTCATTACAAGTGAAATTTTGACATAATCAAAAGTTTTCTCATAGTCTATAACTGCTATACATAGTGGTTTGTTATACTCTGTTGATTTTTTCATTATCTGATTAATTACATGGATATAGTCATTTGGTTAAATGCCTGCTTCTAAACCCTGCCTAAAGTCTATCAGTCTTTCTGTTTAGCCTAATATGATCTTTGTAAATATTCTATACATTACTGAAAGTAAGTTTATTGTGCGGCAATTTTCATGCCTTTTGTGTTTCCTTTTTTATGAATTACTATAATGATAAACGTTTCCAAATCTGTAGATATAAAGCAGTCTTGCAAACATTTGTGCAAGTTCAGGGAGTTTTACTGCTATGAAATCTTCTCCATCTATTATTAAATCAATTGTTAAACCATCTTCTGATTTGCCTCTCTCCATGCATTTTATGCTTTTTTTTTTACTTCTCATATTGTTACTTTTGCTACTGCCTCAATTGTTTAATTATGTTTATCGACAAAGTTATTTATTGTATAACTATTGTAAAACATCGTAAAGGGCTCCTCTGCAATTTTTATAACTTCATCTCTTTTGTTGATAATATTCACATTTTCACCCTTTAAAGCAAATGTCTGTTTGCACCCTATTCCAAGTCCTCTTTTTATTAACTTTATGCTTCTTCCTTTCTTTAATGTTTTTTCTCAGTTATGGTCTGATTGTGTTTATGAATGTTATGAGTTTCTAGTTTGTTTATTGTTTTGGATAGTTCTACTAATTCTTTCTTCCTCCGTATGGGATGTTGATGCGTACATTTAAATTGTCTTCAGTTTAGATTTCTTATTTAGTTTGATAATCAACCCTGCAATTCTATTTCTGATGTTACAAAATTTCTCTGTGTTACCTGCAAGATTTTTATTAGTAAGAAAACCCACTCCGTTTTCTTTGTTCCTTTCATGCCCTTTGTAGCAAAATATATGACTACCTTTTAACTTTTATAAGACTCCCTGGTTCCGTTTTCACTTACCTTTTTATATTCCAATTTATTTCTTTCACCTCTCCAAGTAACACAGCTAGATCTTTAGGGTTGTGGTGGTCGATGTGGTAACGTCCCTGACTGGTGAACTGGGGTTTGAGTCCCACTCAAATTCGTTAGTTTCTTTGGTCGCTGCAATCTCACCCTCCTTGTGAGCTTAGGACGGGGAGTTTGGGGGAGCCTATAAGTCTATCTGCCAAGTCATCAGCAGCCCTCCTTGGTCCTAGCTTGGGTGGAGAGAGGGCTTGGGCGCTGGTTATATATGCATATATATATATATATATATATATATATATATATATATATATATATATATATATATATATATATATATATAAATAAATAATATGGCCAGTCTCTAGGGCAATGTCACTGTCCCTTTCCCCTGTCATTCATGAGCGGTCTTTAAACCTTTAAACTCTAGACATTGTCCTGATATTGTACGTTGCAAGGTTTAGTTTCCAAAGGTGGCCTGTCCTAGTAGAGAGATTTTAGCAGCCCCTATAGTGGGGCATACCTTCCCGTCCCCTGTGCAGTTATTCCAATGCTACAGCAGACTGGGGGCCGAAACGGGGATATTAAGTTTGGCCAGTTTTTCATCACCAAGCTGGCAACTGTGGATTGGTGATGGTGGGAGATTTTATTTCGTACACCACAGAGCACTCACTGCGAAGTATAAGTTGAGAGGCTGAACAGAAAGATGGAAGACAGGAGAGAGTGATAGAGGTCAATTATTTTGCACTGTTTCTGCGGAATCTTTATAAAGTAAGCAATCCATCGTAAATAACAGGAACGCCAGTAAAATAATAATAATAATAATGAAAATAATAATAATAATAATAATAATAATAATAATAATAATAATAATAATAATAATAATAATAATAATAATATTTGGTGATAGACCGTCTTTCAGCCATGCTTCATTAAAAATGGTCTCTGCCTCAGTGGCTTTTATCTTGTTTTTCATTAGTAGAGGAAGTAAAATTTAAAAAGAATAAAAATCTATAATTTTATTAATAGAAAATTAGTCAAAATAAGTAGGGTAGATTTGTTTTCAACCAATTTTGACAAGTTTACTTTTAGTAAAATTATACAATTGTTCTATGTATTTTGAAAACTATTATTTCACTAAGATTAAATTAGTCAAAATATGTACAATAGAATTTTTCGAACTATTTTGACAAGTTTACTCTTTGTAGAATAAAAGTTTTTTTTTTTCTATGTATTTTGAAAAGTTCTAGAATTTTACTAAAAGTAAATTAGTCAAAATATGTACAATAAAATTTTTCAACCTATTTTGACAAGGTTACTTTAAATAGAATTATAAAATTTTTCTATGTATTTTGAAAAGTTCTAGGATTTTACTAAAAGTAAAGTAGTCAAAATGGGTACAATAGAATTTTCTATGTATTTTGAAAAGTTTTAGAATTTTACTAAAAGTAAATTAGCCAAAATAGGTACAATAGAATTTTTTTCAACCTATTTTGACAAGTTTAATTTTAGTAAAATTACAGATTTTTTCTATGTATTTTGAAAAGTTCTAGAATTTTACTAAAAGTAAAGTTGTCAAAATGGGTACAATAGAATTTTCTATGTATTTTGAAAAGTTTTAGAATTTTACTAAAAGTAAATTAGCCAAAATAGGTAGAATAGAATTTTTTTCAACCTATTTTGACAAGTTTACTTATGTAAAATTGTAGATTTTTTCTATGTATTTTGAAAAGTTCTAGAATTTCGCTGAAAGTAAATTAGTCAAAATATGTACAATTGAATTTTTCAACCTTTTATGACAAGTTTACTCTTAGTAGAATTATAGAATTTTTCTGTGTTTTGAAAAGTTCTAGAATTTTACTAAAAGTAATTTAGTCAAAATATGTACAATAGAATTTTTCAACCTATTTTGACAAGTTTACTTCTAGTAAAATTATAGAGTTTTTCTATGTGTTTTGCTCCCCCCTACTGATGTGAATTAACAGTTACTGGCGGAATGCAGTACTGGTGAGAACAGGAAAAATAAGAGCAATTGAAAAGCTCAACTACCATCATATTACATTTTTTTTTACCTAATTCCTACTCGATCTTTTCATGAAATCCTTCCTCAATTATACAGTAACGTCTCATTGCAGAAAGACAGTGACCCAGCCACCCGTTGAGATACTACCGCTGGAGAGTTATGGGGTCCTTTGACTGGCAAGACAGTATTACATTGGATCCTTCTCTCTGGTTACGGTTCACTTTCCATTTGCCTATACATACACTAAAAAGTCTGGCATATTCTTTACAGATTCTCCTCTGTCCTAATACACCTGATAACACTGAGATTACCAAACAATTCTTCTTCGCCCAAAGGTTAACTACTGCACTGTAATTGTTCAGTAACTACTTTCCTCTTGGTAAGGGTAGATGTGACTCTTTAGCTATGGTAAGAAGCTCTTCTATGAGAAGGACACTCCAAAATAAAACCATTGTACTCTAGTCTTGGGTAGTGCCATAGTCTCTGAATCATGATCTTCCACTGTCTTGGGTTAGAGTTCTCTTTCTTGAGGGTACACTCGCGCACACTATTCTATCATATTTCTCTTCCTCTCTTTTTGTTAATTTTTTTGTAGTTTACCTGTATATAGGAAACATATATTTTATTATTGTTACTGCTCTTAAATTATTTTGCTTTTTCTTTTCCCTTTTCCTCACTGGGCTATTTTCCATGTTGAAGCCCTTGGGCTTATAGCATCCTGCTTTTCCCACTAGGGTTGTAGCTTAGCAAGTAATAATAATAATAATAATAATAATAATAATAATAATAATAATAATAATAATAATAATAGTCTTGGGTAGTGCCATAGTCTCTGTGTTATGATATTCCACTGTCTTGGGTTAGAGTTCTCTTGTTTGAGGATACACTCGGGCACACTAGTGTATCTAATTTCTCTTCCTCATGTTTTGTAAAAGTTTTTATAGTTCAAAATATTGTATTTTTCCTTGTTTCCTTTCCTCACTGGGCTATTTTCCCTGTTGGGACCTCTGTGCTTATAACATCCTGCTTTTCCAACTAGGGCCGTAGCTCAGCAAGTAACAATAATAATAATAAAGGTCAAAAATAAGTACACCATTTGTAACACCAACCGGTGAACACTGTATTCAAGTTAATTGCAGCGTGACGCTCATTATTGGCTCTTGGTTGTGCTCATAACCTTTACGTTCACACTTGCATCAATCTGTTTCCGCTTCCACAAGTGTCATTCTATTATTTTTTTGTTTAATAGGAGCTACTTTATGTAAGGGGTGTGTTTATTAGATAAACCTATATTTATTATATTGCGGAAGGTAAGATACAGTAATTGAATCAGAACTTCAAAAGTTCAAACTTGCAGCAAATGTTTTTATGATGAACAGGCTTACATGAGTCTTTTTATAGTTGATATATGACATATCTGTTCTGATGTTGTAACTGTTTTTGAAAAATAATTTATTGTAAAAAAATTTCTCATCCTTTATTTATTTCTTTATTTCCTTTTCTCACTGAGCTATTTTTCCCTGTCGGAGCCCTTGGGCTTATAGCATCTTGCTTTTCAAACTAAGGTTGTAGCTTGGCTAGGGATAATAATAATAGGATCGATTGAGCCCCTTCAGATCCCAGTCTTTCTGGGATCTGAATGTTAACGTTCATCCATACTTCGAATTACTTCCACCCATCATTTCATTTGCGCTAACCTTTATAAACCATATTTCCAAGTTTCTCATCCCACCACTTTACAATTTGCCTTTAGTACCTCCTATTCTTCCTCCTATGATAACCTTTATACCATTTCTCCATATTTCCAAGTTTCTCATCCCACCACTTTACAATTTGCCTTTAGTACCTTCTATTCTTCCTCCTATGACAACCTTTATACAATTTCTCCATATTTCCAAGTTTCTCACCCCATCGATTATCTGTTAACCATAGGTGCCTTCTAGTTTACCTCCATATGCTCAACTTTCTTCATATTTCCATATTTGGGCTATTTTTTTTTTCATGTTGGGCCCTGGGACTTACAGCAGCATTCTTTTCCAACTAGGGTTATAGCTTTGTTAGTAATGATAATATGATAATAGCCTCAAAAGCTATAGTGTGGGGATATGTAGCCTAAATTCATAAATCTAAACATACCCCATAATCTATTAATCTCGAAAGATTCAAAATCACTTGTTTTGTTCAACAGATTATCTCTCTCTCTCTCTCTCTCTCTCTCTCTCTCTCTCTCTCTCTCTCTCTCTCTCTCTCTCTCTCTCTCTCTCTCTCTCTCTCTCGCTTCTATTCTGCAACTCACATCTCCTCCCTTCAACTCACGTGAAGCAATCACTTCTCATTTCTCCAACATTCATCTTGATATTGATAATAAGAAATTAATTTCACCATTCCACCTTCTAAGAAATTTATATTTTTCTTATTTTTCAAAGATAGATTATGTATATATATATATATATATATATATATATATATATATATATATATATATATATATATATATATGTGTGTGTGTGTGTGTGTGTGTATGGGGGGGGGGGAAATTAACTTCCGGGAAAATCTCCCCAGACTGATATCCAAGATTTCAATCTGGGTAATTGGTACGCCAACACTCCAGCACTAACAGGTCAGAAACATCACATCTGGACTTTTTTTTTATGTATTGTATTTATCGTGCCAATACAACTTCAGTGTTCAGGTACTACTCATATTATTATTATTATTATTATTATTATTATTATTATTATTATTATTATTATTATTTGCTAATCCTCAACCCTATTTGGAAAAGCAGGTGCTATAAATCCAACTTTAAAAATAGCCCAGTGAGGAAAGGAAATAAGGAAATAAATAAACTATGATAGAAGCACTGAACAATTAAAATATTATATTTCAAGAACAGTAACAACATTGAATTAATTCTTTCATATATAACATATAAAAACTGCATAGATAAAACAAGGGGAAGAGAAATAAGATAGAATAGTGGGCCAGAGTCTACCTTCAAGCGAGAGAAATCTACCCCGAAGACAGTGGAAGACCATGGTACAGAAGCTATAGCACTACCCAAGACTAGAGATCAATGGTTTGATTTTGGAGTGTCCTTCTCATAGAAGAGCTATTCACCATAGCTTAAGAGTTTCTTCTACCCTTACCAAGAGGAAAGTAGCCACTGAAAAATTACAGTGCAGTAGTTAACTTCTTGATCGAAGAATTGTTTGGTAATCTCAGTGTTTTCAGGTGTGTAAGGACAGAGGAGAATGTGGAGAGATTAGGCCAGACTATTCGGTGTATGTGTAAGCAAAGGCAAAGTGAGCCGTAATTAGAGAGAGGGATCCACTGTAGTACTATCTGGCCAGTCAAAGGAGGCAATAACTTTAGCAGTAATATCTTAACGGGTGGCTGGTTTCCAGGCCAACCTACTTCCTAGGTTATGGATAGATCCTAACTGAGAGTGCTAGACAATAATGAAATGCAAGGACAAATAACGCAAGAACGTGATACTGAACAATACTTTATGGGTTAAGATATTCTAAGATTTATCCTAGAACCTAACCAGACAGTAAAGAATGTGTTACTGATTGGTAATATAAAGTTTTTTTTTTTTTTTTTTTTTTTTTTTTTTTGATGCGACGTTGCTGTATAGTTGAGGAAGACCGATTAAAAATTTGTAATGTTTTTGTAGTTTTTATATAAAAGATTTATTCTAGCTTTCTTACTATTCTTAAAATATTTTATTTCAATTGTTAATTACATCTCTTGTAGTTTATTTATATCCTTATTTCCTTCCCTCACTAGGCTATTTTCTCTGTTGGAGCTCTTGGGATTATAGCATCATGTTTTTTCAACTAGGGTTGTAGCTTAGCAAGTAATAATAATAATAATAATAATAATAATAATAATAATAAAGAGATCGAGTAAGAATTTTTTAAAACAAATTATGATTTAAATGAATAAATATTGGCATCTCATTATTATCATTATCATCATCATCATCATCATCATTATTATTATTATTATTATTATTATTATTATCAATATTATTATCGAGTTTCGGCAGCAACAGTAAAAAATACTTCACTCCCATGACTATCTTATTGGGAGTCTTAGAAGATTTTCTTGTCCATTAGTTGAACGATGGGAACGTCTACAGCAGGATTAATAAAGTACTCTATTAATCCTACGTCTACAGGAGGCAGCGCTGCAATTGCGCCAGGCCCCACAAAGTTATCTGTAGTTAGCCAAGGATGATTGGCCTACTAAAGCAATTACCTCATCTTCTCTGCTATGTGAGCGCTGAGTGGCATCCCCGAACCCAGCTTGTCCTTGTGGTCCAAATTCATAGTACAGGGCATGGGTAAATCGCCCTTGTTGCACTTTGAAATAATAAAGTTATTTAAGGGTTGTGGTGGCCTGGTGGTAGCGTCCTTGCCTGATGATTGCCAGACTGGGGTTCGAGCCCCGCTCAAACTCGTTAGTTCCTTGGTCGCTGCAACCTCATTATCCTTGTGAGCTAAGGATGGGGGGGGTGGGGGTTTGGAGGAGCCTATAGGTCTATCTGCTGAGTTATCAGCAGTCATTGGCTAGCCTTCCTTGGTCCTAGATTGGGTGGAAAGGCCACTTGGGCGCTGATCATATGTAATATGGTCAATCTCTAGGACATTGTCCTGCTTGATAGGGCAATATCACTGTCCCTTGCTTCTGCCATTCACGAGTGGCTTTTAAACCTTTAAACATTTAGACCTTTAAATAATGCTGTACAAAAGAAGTTATCAGTGAGTGCAAATGTAAAAGGACAAACGAGAAAGTCGTAGAATTTATCGACGGTGTACACCACATCTGCCAGCAAAAAGTGGCAAATGTAGGAAAACAACGGATTTCGAGACGTAGAAACTTAATTGTTGGATGGAAATTATCGTATTTATTCCAGTTGTATCCGTATGTGTGTATGTGTGTGCGTGCGTGCGCCTGTGTATATTTATATAGACCTTCCCTTTCCATATTGGAAGATTTTTATAAGATTTTCTAAATTAAAATACTTATTAAATTGAAAAAAACCTATGTGTGTGGATAAAAATCTCCGTGTATAAAAGAATATTATACTGGAAAGTGCGCTACTTAATATCATACTTGGCGGGGCATTTGTAATAACCATTACTTTGTTATCTCGTAAGAATATAAATGACATATCAACAGAATGGGAAACATAATCTGATTACCCTGTGATTCTTAAATGGTTTGGTCCCGTATCTCCTCTGCTTCATACATAAACTCCCCCACCCCCACCCCATCATAGAATTTACTTACACATTGTACTACGTGTGTCTACAGTTATATATTGCTTATATGTAAATGGATGAATTATGTAGATTATGGTGGTAATTTTTGTTTACTTACTTATATTTGATTGTAAAGATTAGATGCACAAAGTTTCTGTTTCAATTTCATCTGAAGAGGTGCTCATTGCAACGCTATCTGAGCAGAAGTTTTCTGACTTGTGTCCGTTAAATTTCACGCTCCAGAAACCCTTTAGTCGATTTACCCAACAGCAGGAACCCTTTGTAAAGTTACTCCATGCCATTACAGCCTTCGTGTGTATACGCTTTAAAGATTATCTAATTAATCACTTACTTAAATTGGTCATTGTTCCCTACTGGCTCGGTTTGCTTACAATTTAACATTATCTCATTACTCCTCAGATCTGATAAGCCATACATGTTGTGCTACTTGGTCAACGGGTCTCTTCTCCACGTTGATTCACATAGGATAGAATAGACTCTTTAGGTATGGTAAGCACTTCTTCTAGGAGAAGGACACTCCAAAATCAAATCATCGTTATCTAGTCTTGGGTAGTGCCATAACATCTGTACCATGGACTTCCACTGTCTTGGGTTAGAGTTCTCTTGCTTGAGGTTACACTCGGGCACACTATTCTATCTTATTTCTCTTCCTCTTGTTTTGTTGAATTTTTAATAGTTTATAGAGGAAATATTTATTTTGATTTTGTTGTTGTTCTTAAAATAGTTTTTCCTTGCTTCTTTCCTCACTGGGCTATTTTCCCTGTTGGAGCCTCTGGGCTTATAGCAACCTGCTTTTCCAACTAGGGTTGTAGTTAAGCAAGTAATAATAATAATAATAATAATAATAATAATAATAATAATAATGTGCGTTCATCATTCTTGGATAACTTTCTTTTGTTTTCAACAAAGGCGGCAGTACAGACAGTGATATCCTGGCAGTCATCCTGCACAGACACAAAGGTTCCTGGCTGGTAGGCGGTGCATGAGATTTTGGGGTCATGAGTCGAAATACCGCAGCAAGACAAGCCTAAGCCCTACCATGGTGCCCAAACAAAGCAGCAACTTTTCCAGTTCGTTGTCAATGACCTATGTCAGGATGCCAGATAACTTTAAATCAATCACTCAATCTACTTCCCAAGTAAACAACATGAATAGCAGGACCCGATTTGCCGTCCAAATGAACATCACTGGTCTAGCCAGGAGACGATTGTATTTTAATGATTAAAAAGTTAATGAAACAATGTGTCATCTTTTACGGTGAGGTTGATTGAATACGTGATTGAAACACGGCTGTGGCGTCACGTCTTAACAAAAAGCCTTTGTTTTTTTTAGATTGTGTGACACTATGGCCAAACACAGGCTGTTGTGTCTGTTTTGAAAGATTACCGTTCTAGTCACTGGCTTCTCTAGA
>NC_090769.1:358018-410518 GCF_036898095.1 Palaemon carinicauda | reverse complement strand
TGGAGTGAATTGTTCCTAGAATAATTTACATATCCAAATGAAAATTTTAGGGATTGGTAGGAAACATAGTTTCTCTGTTCCTGCCAAATTTGATGGGAGTATCTATGATTGAAAAGACAGTTATCATGTAACCTTCTTAAACATGCTGTTGAATGTGGCAAACATTACAGTGAACTGCTTGATAGTGAACCACATCAACGAGTGACAATGCTGATCTCATAAAAAATATCCGTCCCGAGTTCAGCTAGTATTAATTTTATTTTGCCTTTTCATGTAGTAAAATTTCATTGAGTGCTCTGTGCTGATTTATACTAATTCCCTTGATTAATTGGGCTTAGTTAATTTATCATTGCAGCGAACTTGCGTATTTGATTTATATATTACTGATGGATTTATATTTACTAATTTATTCGAGTTATCTTTAATGATGTAATAAAAATTATTCCTGTTGTAATTAAATTATTATATTAATGTAATTGAAATTAATACTGATGATATTCATTTTACGGGGAGTAATCTGTTGATATAATTGTTATTAAACAGTTCGCTTATATTACTGCTATTAAGTAATTATTTAAGTGTAAATGATATATTGATTAAATCATAAATGGTGTAATTAATTACGTGTTATTAATTTATAGGTGTAAATGTTATTCATTAATATAATTATTAATTTAGAGGAAGTTTTGAACATATAGGCCAAATAGGCTTCAAGATATGTATTATTTGAAAATCTCGGAATCTCTGTATTACCATTTCACAGTCATTTTATATCCTTCGTAATTTAATTTTCTTTGGAGAAACCACTTCGTTAACCAGTGTTTTAAGACAAGCAATTTTAGTTGCTTTCACAACAATCTCGATTTGTTAACCTGTCAATTTTCGTGATGCAAAAGAAGGGGTTTTGCACTATTTTTCTAACGTAAATAGTTTGCTCCAGGAGTCAGGGTTAAATTCCCCAGAATTCGATGTAAAATCCCCCAGAATTCGGGGTTAAATCTCCTTAGGATTCGTTACTAAATCCCCCAGGGTTCGTGGTCAAATCTCCTTAGGATTCGTGGTTAAATCCCCAAGGACTTGTTGATAAATCCAATAAGGATTCGGGATTAAATCCTAAGCATTGGGACTTAAATCCCCAAAGGATTCTGGGTTAAATCCCCATAATTCAAGGTTGAAACACCCAGGATTCGTGGCTAAATCCCCGAGAATTCGTGATTAAATCCCTCAGGTTTTTGTGGTTAAATCTCTCAGATTTCGTGGTTAAATCCCCAGATTTCGTGGTTAAATCCCCAGATTCCGTGGTTAAATCTCCAAATTTCGTGGTTAAATCCTCCAAGGATTCGGGTTTAAAACTCCAAAGGGTTCGGGATTAAATCCTCCAAGGATTCGGGTTTAAAACTCCAAAGGGTTCGGGATTAAATCCTCCAAGGATTCGGGTTTAAAACCCCAAAGGGTTCGAGATTAAATCTCCCCACAGGATTTGTGGTTAAAGTCCCCCACAAGGTTTGTGGTTAAATTCACCCACAGGATTTGTCATTTAAATTCACCACAGGATTTGTCGTTGAAATTTCCAACAGGATTTGTGGTTAAAATTTTCTACAGGATTTGTGGTTAAATTCCCCGCAGGATTTGTGGTTAAAATTCTCCCACAAGATTTGTGGTTGAATTCCCCCAGAGGATTTGTCGTTAAAATTCTCCCACAGAATTTGTGGTTAAATTCCCCAACAGGATTTGTGGCTAAATTCCCCCTCAGGATTTGAGGTTAAATTCCCCCACAGTATTTGTGGTTAAATTCCCCCACGCGATTTGTGGTTAAATTCTCCCACAGGATTTGTGGTTAAATTCACCCAGAGGATTTGTCGTTAAAATTCCCACACAGAATTTGTGGTTAAATTCCCCCACAGGATTTGTGGTTAAATTCCCCCACAGTATTTGTGGTTAAATTCCCCCACAGGATTTGTGGTTAAATTTCCCCACGTGATTTGTGGTTAAATTCCCCAGAGGATTTGTCGTTAAAATTCCCCAACAGAATCTGTGGTTAAATTCCCCCACAGGATTTGTGGCTAAATTCCCCCACAGGATTTGTGGTTAAATTCCCCCACAGTATTTGTGGTTAAATTCCCCCACAGGATTTGTGGTTAAATTCTCCCAAAGGATTTGTGGTTAAATTCCCCCACAGGATTTGTTTAAATTTCCCAACAGGATTTGTGGGTAAATGCACCCACAGGATTTGTGGGTAAATGCACCCACAGGATTTGTGGGTAAATTCCCCCACAGGATTTGTGGGCAAATTCCCCACAGGATTTGTGGGCAAATTCCCCACAGGATTTGTGGGCAAATTCCCCACAGGATTTGTGGTTATATCCCCCAAAGGATTCGTGGTTAAATCCCCCAGGATTCGTGGTTAAATTCCCCCAGGATTCGTGGTTAAATCCCCCAGGATTCGTGGTTAAATTCCCCAGGATTCGTGGTTAAATCCCCAGGAATCGAGTTTAAATTCTCTAGGATTTGGAGTTAAATGCCCCAAGCATTCAGATTTAAATTCCCAGGTTTCGTAATTAAATCTTCCACAGAATTATGGGATAAAACCGCCAGGAATTTTGGGAAAATCCCCCCCCCCCAACACAGAATTGGGGGATAATTCCTCCAGGATTTTTGGGTAAATCCCCCAGGACTCGTGTGTAAGGTTTTTGTATCTAACCTGGGTTGGGAGTATGTTGACTTGCCTAATTTTATAAGATCATTTGTCTAAGGAAACATTAAACCTGAGGTAAACAATGTTCTTGTATTCGTTAAAAATCTGTTGGTTAAGATCGAGTTCTAAGGTTAACGACTGACAGGCGGACTCGACTTGAGTAATTACGAGTAACTATCTACATCCAATTAAAACTGGCAAATTTATTCTAAAAATCCTGTATTTTTTCCTTATAATTTAGGTTAATAAAACTCCATATTTACGTTCATTTAAATGTCTTGATTTTGAAAATCGTCACATGGAAATGTGCTAAAAAAAATTTTCCATTTAATTTATTACCTCCGCCAACGCAGTTGGGAGGATGTTATGTTTTACCTCTGTTTTTGTTTGTGAACAGCTTACTGGTCATAATTTTGATTATGGAATAATGAAATTTGCAGGGATTAACTATATAATAAGCTTGAAATTGTTAAATTTTGGAAGGTCATTGTTACGTTCAAGCAAAATGTCCAATTCACGTAATCAGCCATACGTTTGAACATCGTTGTTACATAGACTTCAGGCTTGGTTCATATTTAAGTGTATGAAAATCCCCGCCAATTAATTCATGTTAAGGTCAAAGGTCAAGGACTCAAGGTTGAGAAATAAGCTGGCGCAGTGGAGGTTTGTGCTCTACTGAGTGCCCCTTTTGTTCTTGAATATTTACATAAACCTATTTTTATTCATTAGTAAAGTAAACTAAAATCGTCTGTATTTTTATTTCGGAAATTTCATTCGTTTTTCGTTTAGTCTAATTGTTGATCAATTGGTTAATTCCTGTGCATTTACTGGGAATAATCAACGTAGGGGTATAATAACGAAGTTGAATTATTCAGCATGGAGGCATTTACTGTTCAAGAAAGGCCGAAGGGCCAGTCTGTACTGGAGCAGTAATTTAGGTCTGTACTGAGTAAGTAACCTCTGACATTACTCTTGTTAGATTGACTGACCTTTTGGTCTATTAAAGATTTCAACACATTTGATATCAAGGTCTTTGTAAGCCAGTGTGACCTATGACACCATCAGCCCTTCAACCCCATTGTTGCTCACAGTTGAGGTGAGGTTGTGGGTGTCTTTTAACTGGTCGCTCAGAGTAAGGGTGTAACGCTCTTAGCGTATTTTCTATATATCCTAATATCCTAATTTTCATTTTTTTTAAATAATTTTGCAATTGAGGACAATATGGAAATAAACTTTATGCAACCGGAACCATTTAAAATGCAACGCCATAAACGCTTGCTCTCAAAATCAGCTATGTTCATGTTTGCGATTAGACAGCAGTAGTTTAAGAACGATCATTTATCGAGAATTGTACGAAGTTATCTGAAGAAATATTAAGTGTATTTATCCCTCCAGTTCTCGTTACATCTGATGTACATTTATAAGATGGCCACGATCAATAAGTCAATCCGATCAACAATTGATGGTTGAAAGTCCGTGCATATATTATCAAAGTCAAATATATTTTACCGTTCGTACAATGAAAGAAGTTCCAGCAGCTTGTATCTGAAATAACATATTATATATTTAAATGATTAATTTCATCTATTTTCTAAGGGTTGGGGGTATAATTACTTTACTTTAAGGGCTGCTTTTCTGGTCCTATCACACTGTGGACCCCTACTATCCACAAGACCTTCAGTCATTTTATTATATGCATTCCAAGGCATTTAGTATTTCACAAAGCATATTGCTCGTTTATTGTCAAATGCACACTATGGAAACCCTTAGAAACCAAGAAAGTCGTCGTCAGTTTCCCTTTGAAAGCCTTACTATCTTCAGTTTTTCTCATGTCTAGTGGGAGCTTATTGTATAGCCTCTGGGCACATATTTGAAAGCTCTAGAGCCTACACACATATCTAGGTTCCAATAATTTGAAACCATCTGTAACTATTCTCGTGTAAACACGATTTGTTGGCTGCCCCATATGTAGCAATTCTCATATATGCTTCAGACGTCTGGTTCTGATAACTTGATGGGTTATTGTACATATTTTAAACTCGATTATTGCTTTAATAGGCATCCATTGTTATTCAATTAGTTTAGGAGCTCTCTCTCTCTCTCTCTCTCTCTCTCTCTCTCTCTCTCTCTCTCTCTCTCCTCAATTGTAAATGGTCTCTTGGTCAAATAACTAAAACTCCATCCCATGGTCTGCTCAAAGGTTTGAGGCATTGATATTTTGAGACCAGGGACATGGGTCGGTGCGTTATTACCAATCCCTCTGTCATGACAGGAAGCTTCTTGGTTTAAACTTGCATTCTCCTTCGTCTCAGTCGTTTTTTTTTTTTTTTCATGAATGTGTAGTAAGTGTATTTGAGAGTACACTGTGTGATTCAATCTTTACTAAGTGACAAGAAGTGACGGAGAGAGAGAGAGAGAGAGAGAGAGAGAGAGAGAGAGCGTTTTGTAGTTTTTAACATCTTATACATAGTTAATTACAATATGTATTTGATTAACATTTTTACTGATATTAGATAAGGCTTCTTTTCGAATTATCAGAGTTGTAATTACTTGTTTAAGATATTATTGAAAAATGAATTCAGTTAAAAAATCCTTTGTAGTTTAACATTTCAAAGAATCAACAGAGGGTTTTAGAATGGGGACTATATTATGTTCTACGTGGCAATACGAAAAATGAACTGTCTTTCTTGACCCCGGTTATGCCTTGGTCGTAGGACCCAAACCTCATTGATCAGATCAGCAAGACCAAGTGAGGCACCTGGCTTTTTCTATCTACAGTATCTCTCTCCTTGTCTGCGTTGAAGTATTTATTTTCCTTATGTTTAACTACATATATATATATATATATATATATACATATATATATATATATATATATATGACCTTATTTCCTTATCACACTGGGCTATTTTCTCTGTTGGAGCCCTTGGGCTTGTAGCATTGTGCTTTTCCAACTAGGGTTTCAGCTTAGTTAGAAGAATTTATATATATACTGTATATATATATATATATATATACAGTATATATATACAGTAAAAAAAAATATATATATATATATATATATATATAGTATATATATACAGTATATATATATATATATATATATACATATACATATACATATACATATATATATACATATACATACATATACATATACATATACATATATATATACATATACATATACATATACATATATATATATATATATATATATGCGATGTATTTGCCAAATCTAGATATTGTGAGATTAAGACGTCATTAAACTCTGAGTGTGGATTCCAGATTCCAGATAGGTTATTTTTTCATAACATTTCGTTGTTTGTTTTACCTGTAATTTTTTTATTGAAAATTCTTTTCTTGGCCCCTATTAACATCTTGATTTTTCTTTCAGACATTCTTCAACATAGCAACAAAATAGCGGAAGGGGGCGGGGCACTGCCTGGTCTGATCGCTCCTTAAAGGTTTAAAGGCCGATTATGAATGACAGAGGCAAGGGACACTGACATTGCCCTATCAAGCAGGACAATGCCCTAGAGACTGACCACATTGCATAATATCAGCGCCCAACCCATTCTCTACCCAGCTAGGACCAAGGAGGGCTAGGCAATGGCTACTGATGAATCGGCAGATAGACCTATAGGCTCCCCCAAAGCTCCATCCTTAGCTCACAAGGACGGTGAGGTTGCAGCGATCAAATGAACTGACGGGTTTGAGCGGGACTCGAACCCCGGTCTAGCAATCACCAGGTAAAGATGCCACCACTAGGCCACCACAACCCTGATATCACGTAGCATCAGGAGGCGTTAGGAAGAGACTGTTCAAAATATTTACGGTATGTATTTTGGAAACTAAAGTTTCAATTTAATCCTTTGTATCTAGATGGTATCTTTTACTGGTAAATTAATTTATAAACTATGAAAAGACTTGAGGTATACTTAAGGATATCCAATGTGTGGATTTGAGCATTTAGACAATTTAGGTTTCATAAAATCACGTTATTTCAGTCTTCTGAGGGTGATTTTTTTTTTTTTTTTTTTTTTTTTTTTTTTTTTTTTTTTTGAAATGGTTGGAGAGTATGTTGCTTTGTGGGGTTGGGGGAATGAAGGTATTTGTACTAACCTCCTAATTGAATCTCGTCTTATTGGGTTTTCTTATTAGCTATGTTTTTCTCTCTATATTTCATTTTAATGAATTATTCGTTACTTCAATAATCATGGGATCTCTCTCTCTCTCTCTCTCTCTCTCTCTCTCTCTCTCTCTCTCTCTCTCTCTGTTTTTGAGATAGATCCAACGTCAATTCTCATATCATGGTTCAATCCCCATATACGACAGACTCATTTTATATTCAGTCGAGCCCATTTGCAAATGGTTATTTAAGTTGTGGTTTCTTTTGAAAGCCTAATCTTGGAGAATAGTTATTTATGTGAGAGAGAGAGAGAGAGAGAGAGAGAGAGAGAGAGAGAGAGAGAGAGAGAGAGATTGCTTTTATATTTTTAAATTTGACCGCTCCTGTGAAATGACAAAACCAATAATTGAAAGCCATTGCAGTTCCATGCTTAAATATTTAAAGTCTCTCTCTCTCTCTCTCTCTCTCTCTCTCTCTCTCTCTCTCTCTCTCTCTCTTGAGACAATTCTACCACTATTTTTGTAGTCGTTGTTGTTGTTGATAATTGATAATGTAGGTTTTTAATTAATGGATTGTAATTAAGCGAAAAGCTAACGGGCAGTATGTGGAAATTATCCTGGTCGAATGTGATATTGTCATAAGGTCAGTCTAGCAAGAAATATATATACTTTACCTCCGCCAACGAAGTTGGAAGGTGGTTATGTTTTCGCACCTTTTTGTGTGTTTATGAAAAGCTTCCTGGCCACAATTTAAACGTAGAGATTATCTGTAGGGATTAACTGTTATGTTAAAAGCTGGAAATGATTAAATTTTGAAAGGCAAGGTCACGGTCAAGCAAAATATCCAATTCGCATGATCACCCATAAGTTTAGACATCGTTGCCTCAGAGACTTCAAACTTGATTCTTTGAGTGTATGAAAATTCACGCCAATTAATACTTGTTAAGGTCAAAGGTCAAGACGGTCTAGAAATAAGCTGCTGTGGAAGAGGTCTTAGCTCTACTGAGTGCTCCTCTAGTTTCCTTCTGGGTTGAAACCAGTGAGAAGTGGAGAAAACTTTAGCATTTTAGGATTTTTATTCAGTAGAATTTATCATTTGTTCCCGTACAGTTGTTTAGAATTGGTCAAAAGTGCAAGATATAAATATTTCAAGCGTTTAAGGAATATTTTATATATTTTGTAATTATAGAATTTCATAACTTACCTTGAATGGTATGTTATGAGAGAGAGAGAGAGAGAGAGAGAGAGAGAGAGAGAGAGAGAGAGAGAGAGAGAGAGAGAGAGAGAGAGATTGCTTTCATCTTTTTAAGTGACCGTTCCTATGAAATGACAAAACAACCAATAACTGCAAGCCATTGCAGTTCCATGCTTAAATATCTAAAGTCTCTCTCTCTCTCTCTCTCTCTCTCTCTCTCTCTCTCTCTCTCTCTCTCTCTCACACACACACACACAATTTTTGTAGTTGGTGTTGTTACTGATAGTTAATTATGTAACTTATCAATTAATACATTGTAATTAAGCGAAAAGCTAACGGGCAGTATGTAGAAATTATCTTTGTCGAATGTGATATTGTCATAAGGTCAGTCTAGCAAGAAATATGTATACTTTTTACCTCCGCCAATGAAGTTGGAAGGTGGTTTGTTTTCGCCCCTTTTTGTGTGTTTATGAAAAGCTTCCTGGCCACAATTTAAACGTAGAGTAATGAGACTTGTAGGGATTAACTGTTATGTAAAAAGCTGGAAACTATTAAATTTTTGAAAGGCAAGATCACGGTCAAGCAAAATATCAAATTCACATAATCAGTTTTAAGTTTGGACATCGTTGTCAGAGAGACTTCAAACTTGGTTCTTACTTGAGTGTATAAAAATCCACGCCAATCAATACATGTTAAGGTCAAAGGTCAAGGTCGAGGAAAAGGTCCATAAATAAGCTGATGTAGAAGAGGTGTGCGCTCTACTGAGTGCCCCTCTAGTTTCCTTATTTTATTCTGGGTTGAAACCAGTAATTAGTTGATAAACTGTAGCATTTTATGAATTTTATTCAGTAGAATTTTTCATTTTTCTCCGTACAGTTGTTTAGAATTTTTTCATTTTTCTCCGTACAGTTGTTTAGAATTGGTCAAAACGTACAGAATGTAAATATTTCAAGCGTTTAAGGAACGTTTTATATAGTTTGTAATTATAGAATCTCATAACTAACCTTGAATGGTATATTATCTCCTGTTTTTATTTTCTGAGAGAGAGAGAGAGAGAGAGAGAGAGAGAGAGAGAGAGAGAGAGCTGTAATAAGAGTTGCTTTGGGATTGCTTACATTAATTTTTCCTTTTCAATTTGACAACTCTCGTAAAATAACTGACCCAATAATTTAATTCAAAATCAGTAGCACTAGATGGAACGTGTGCAAGAAAAGCACCTGGTATGGATGGCTTGAGGGCTAAGATGTTAAAGGAAAGGTGTGTGACTGTACTTGAATGGTTGGTGAGAATGTTTGATATTATTTTGTTACCATTGGTATCAATGGACTGGGTGTGTTAGGGTATTGTTCCGCTATACAAAGGTAAGGGGGATGTGCGTGAGTGTTGTAATTGAAGGGTTATTAGCTTGAGTGTGGTTGGAAAAGTGTATGGTAAAGTACTAAACAAGAGGATGCAATCTTTTAAGTACAGTGTGGTTTTGGAAAAGGTAGGGGATGTATGGATCAGATTTTTACGGTTAGACAGATAGTGTGAGAATTAATCATCAAAAGATAAGGAGGTGTATGTAGTATCTATTGATCTGGAGAAAGCGTATAATAAGAGTTGATAGAGAAGCGATGTGGAATGTGATGAGCTTATATGGAATTGGTGGAAGGTTGCTGCAAACAGTGAAGAGTTTATACATAGGCAGTAAAGCGTATGTTTGGAAAAGAAATGAAGTGAGTGAGTGGTTTCCAGTGACAATGGTACTGAGATAGGGATGTGTGATGTCGCCGTGGTTGTTCAATTTCTTTGTTGATGGAGTTGAGAGAGGTGAATGATCGAGTGCTTGGTCGAGGATTGAAACTGATAGATGAGATTAATCATGAGTTGAGAGGTGAATCAGTTGTTGTTTGTGGGTGATACGGTATTGATTGCACACACGGAGGAGAAGCTGGGTTGATTAGTGACAGAGTCTGGGAGGGTATGTGAGAGTGGGAAGTTGAGAGTTAATGTTGGCAAGAATAAGCTTATGAGATGCATGAGAAGGGAGGATGTTGCTAGGTTGAATGTCATGTTGAATGGATTTACATAAAGTAGATCAGTTTAAGTACTTGGAGTCTGTTGTTGTTGCAATTAGTAGAGTGGAAGCAAATGTACGTCAGAGAGTGGATGAAGGATGTAAAGTGTTAGGGGCAGTGAAGGGAGTGGTAAAGAACAGAGGGTTATGAACGAATGTAAAGAGAGTTCTGTATGATAAAGTTATTGTTCCAACTGTGATATATGGATCGGAGTTGTATTTCTATGAAAGTGACATTGAGACAGAAATTGAATGTGTTCGAGGGAAAGTGACTGAGGAGTATGGCTGGTGTATCTCGATTAGATAGGGTTAAGAAGGAAGTAGTGAGGGTGAGAACGGGTGGAATAAATGAATTAGCAGCTAGAGTGGATATGTATTGAGGTGGTTTGGCCATGTAGAGAGAATGGAAAGTGGCTGTCTGCTGAAGGTGATGAATTTAAGAGTTGATGGGAGAAGTACAAGAGGAAGGCCAAGGTTAGGGTAGATGGATGTAATGAAGATAGAGGGAAAATGAACTGTAACCAGAAAGAAGGATTCAATGTAGTCAAAGAACCCCATAACTCTATAGCGGTAGTATTTCAACTGTCCCTTGGTTTTTATTGGAACAGGCTTATGGCTTAATATTGGATAGAAAGGCAAAAATTATAATATTACAGTTAGGCAAGAGATTCTAAGCCATAGTGTAACCATACAATAAAACTGAACAGCTTTATATCTTGGAATGTAATTAATTGCATTTGGACAATCAATAGGTAGGGGATCAGAGTATAAGTTGAAAAGAGTTATTGTAAAGGTAATAGGAGTAATTCTGTGGTTAGATGCATATTTGAACCTTCGTTGATTTAAGACTTTCTTGTGTATTATTTTAGTGCTTTATGCAAACTACTATTTTAAACATAAAACTTACCTGGTAGTTATATATATAGCTTACGTCCCTGACGTCACGGCAGAAAAATTCAAAACGCGCGCCAATCGCCAATTGGATAGCCAGGTGTACTACCTGTGCGCCCTAACGAGGTACCTTGGAAGCATTCCATGATTCCTCATATCTTCCCTGCCGGCGCTAGCGGCAACATCGTTGGATATTCTCCTCGCTTTTTTCCTGATATTATTGCTGTCCCTTTGGTGAAGTACTGTACAATAATTTGGTTTTTGACTCTCGCTTGATTGGATTTTCTGTTGGATACTCTTCATTTATGTTTGGATATTGATATTTTGACCCTTGCTTGTTTTGATCTCTTACAATTTTTCAAAATGGCCACCCCCCCCCCCCTTTAACTTTTAGTGTGTGTGTGAGTGAGTGTAAGACCCGTTTGGCTAAGGCTTCCATTGATCCACATTTGCTCTGCGTTAAATGTAGAGCTAAGGTATGCGAGTTGGATGATAGGTGTGACAAATGTCTTCTTTTATCTGAGCATGAGTGGCTAGAATTCGATCGCTTTACGCAAACATTAGAAAGATCAATTGAGGCGTAGTTCTTCTCGCTCTTGTAGAGATTTTTCCTCTTCCCATGTCACCGAACCTATTCCTTCCCCTTTAGTGGTAGTTTCTGATCCCACTATGGTTACCGCTAATGAGCCTACACTTAAAGACATGATGTTGGCTATTCAGGCGTTGGGCGCGAAGGTTGAATCTATCGCTGCGGATAGGATGCAATTAATGTCTGACGTTAAGCAGCTTAGAGGTGAAAGTGCGAGAAGTGCAGTGAATGTTTTTAGTGCTGTGGAGGGTGTGCCTGCTCTGGCTTGTCGTTCTCCTAGTCCTAGACCTCTTCCAAGCTCCCCAACCCCTGGGAGAAGGAATGTCGTAAGACGTAAGGAAACGAGAGGCTTTAGCTCCCGAGCAGACGTCCCCTCGAGCGTTCTTGTTGACGTTTCCCAGGACGTTTGCCCTCACCATAGGAAAAGTGAGGTTAAGATGTTTTATTCATCCTCGGATGACACAGTTCCTAAAAGAGGCTGGCGTCAAGCGTCCAGACCTCTTAAGAGGAAGTTAGATAATGGCAACCAACGTACTTCCAGGACATCACAAGGTCCGGGTTATAGCCATTGGAGCAGCCCAGAGCGGTTTCCTTCCACCGAAGAGAGCTCGCCAGCCAAGCATCCTGCTAGGACGTTAGATTCTGTAAAGAATTGTCCAGTTGTTGAGCAGTTGTCTGAACCGGGTATGACCTTGGTTCATGTTCCTTCTCTACCATCAAATTGGTTATCGCTCTCTGGACGTTCTACGCGTTCTTTGAGCGGCGTAAAGAGCGAAACTGGGATTAACGTATCGTCGCCTTTTTCTCAAGTTGACCCAAATCTTAACATTCTGCAAGAGATGCAGCAAAAACTTTCATCCTTTATGCAAAGCTACCAAGCTCCGGAAGCTTCCGCTCTGGATGCCAAGCAGTGCAAGGCGGCGAGTCGTGAGACTCTTGTAGACGAGCGACAAGTCTCTAGACACGTTGAGTGTTCAACGGCGCGTAGCGCCCAGCATCCTAATGAACGTGACGTTAAACACCCTACAACACGTGACGTAGAACGTCCAGCCTTCTGGGAAGTCGAGCGTCCTTCAAAGCGAGGCACCGAACATCCTATTAGGAGTGATGGTGAACGTCCTACAGGAAGTGCTTTCGAACGGCCAGCAAGACGCGATGTCGAGCGTCCTCCAGAGCGAGGCGTCGAGCGTCCTTCTTTAGCTAGCGTTGAACATTCTTCAGGACGTGTTCTAGATTGTCCAGCTAAGCGTGACGTTGAGCGTCCTACTAGTCGTGGTGTCGAGCGTCTTACGATCCAGGACGTCGAACGTCCAGCGAGGCAGGAGGTCGAGCGTCCTCCAGGACGCGATGTCAAACGGCGAGCAGCCAGACAGGACGTCGAGCGAGATCTAGAACTCTTTAGCTCTGATCGCGTGGACTGCGAGCGTTTCTCAGAGCGTTTCTCAGAGCGTCAAGGTACTTTATCAGAGGAAGAAGTTGATGTTCTCCTTTCTCCTGTCGAAATTTTTGAGGAATTATCTGAAGGAGAAGACACTAAATCTTTTCACCCTTCAGTGGACTTAAGAAACTCATGAAAGTCTTCGACGATGATTTTCCAGAGTCTTTTGTTCCCATTGCTCCACGTTCGCCTCCATCTGAATTCATGCTTGGGAAAATGATGAAGTCTCTATTTACCAGAATGATTCTGTCTCATTCATCGAAAAGAGCTCTTAAGTTGATGGGAGACTGGATGGAATCCAAAAAGGACCAAGGGAGAGCAGCCTTCGCGTTTCCCCCAACTAGATTAGCATCTAGATCCAGTATATGATACGATACAGGAGAAGTTCTCGGTTTGGTAGTTCCTGCCTCTACCCAGGGAGATTTTTCAAGCCTAGTAGACGCTCCCCGTCGATCGGCCATGAGGAAGACCATGATTCTCTGGTCTACTTCAGTGTTAGACCATCTGCTCAAAGGTGTCTTTAGAGCCTTCGAGGTTTTTAATTTCCTCGATTTGACTCTAGGAGCCTTGGGCAAGAAGGTTGCGGTGCTTAAAGAAGGTAACTCTTCTAGTTTAATCCATGTCATGTCCTGCATGGATAAGGCATTATGGGACGGATCGAATAAGTTGGCAGCGATTTTTACAGCAGGCATCCTTAAGAAGAGAGCCCAGATGTGTTCTTTTCTGTCGCTGGGGGTTACTCCCTTCCAGAATTACTGTATGTTCCTCTGTCTTCCTCTCTTTTTCCGCAGGATCTTAATAGAGAGATTTCTTCCGCATTGACTCAGAAGGCCAACCAAGATCTAGTATCTAAGACGTCAAGAAAGGTCTTACCATCTTCCTTTTCTAGCCGCAAGCCTATAGGTATACTTTTCCCTAAGTTTTCCCAGCCCTTTCGAGGAAGGATTTCCAGCAGGGTTAGCTCTAGACCTGATGGAAGGGGAGCAAAGAGGAGAGGATTTAGGACAGGGCGAAGCAGAGTCTGACTGCTTTCGCCTTCAGGCAGTAGGAGCCAGACTACACACCTTCTGGCAGGCGTGGGAAATGAGGGGTGCAGACTTTTGGTCGGTTCAACTTCTAAAGGAGAGTTACAAGATCCCTTTTATAGGGAAACCTCTTTTGATTTTAACCACAGTGGATCTCTCTCCCAGGTACATAGAGGAGTCAAAGAGGCAAGCATTACAGCTTCAAGTGTCTCTCTTGTTTGAGTAGGGGGCCATAGAAAGGGTGCAGGACTTGCAGTCACCAGGGTTTTACAACCGCCTATTCCTGGTTCCCAAGAACTCGGGGGGATGGCATTCAGTTCTGGACGCAAGTTTTCTCAACACATTTGTCCAAAAGACAGAGTTCTCGATGGAGACTTCGAAGTCAGTTCTTGTAGCAGTAAGAAAGGGTGACTGGATGATCTCACTAGACCTCCAGGCCGCTTATTTCCCCATCCCTATTCATCCGAGCTTCAAGCATTATCTGAGGTTCGTATTCAAGGGAGAAGTTTTTCAGTTTCGAGCCCTGTGTTTCGGCCTCAACACCGCCCTTCAAATTTTTACGAAACTTATGCTCAATGTAGCAAGGATTCTCCACTCAAGAGGCATCAGAGCCTCTCTGTATCTAGACAATTGGCTTCTCAGAGCTCGCTCTTACGATCTCTGCCTGAAGGATCTTCAGAAAACATTGAATTTGACAGAAGAATTGGGTCTTCTTGTCAACAAGGACAAATCTCTTCTGACACCATCACAAGAGATACTCTATTTGGGGGTGGTGATTCGGAATCAAGTTTTTTGGGCTTTTCCGTCTCCCTTAAGGACGGAACAAGCCATCTTGAAAGTACAATCATTTCTAAGAGAGCAGAAGTGTTCTGCGAGGAAGTGGATGAGTCTGTAGGGAACCCTCTCCTCGTTGGAACAGTTCGTCTCTCTTGGAAGACTGAATCTTCGACCTCTCCAGTTCCACCTCAATTATCACTGGAACAGGAAGAAGGATTTAGAGACAATGTGTATTCCAGTCACGGAGTCCTTAAGAAGTTGCCTTCAATAGTGGAATGATCCAGTCAAGTTTCAAGAAGGTTACCCATTAGAACAGAAGAACCCAGACCTTGTGTTGTGTTCCGATGCCTCGTACTCGGGGGAGCAACACTGGGCAAGTTGGAAGTATCGGGGTTGTGGACGGAGGTTCAAAAGTCCTTCCACATAAACCAAAAGGAACTTTTAGCAGTCCTGTTGGCCCTAGAAAGCTTCAAAGGGTCAGTTCTGAACAAAGTAGTGCAAGTCAATGCCAAGAACACCACAGCATTGGCTTACATTGCCAAGCAAGGAGGAACTCACTCGTTTTCCCTTTACGAGACAGCGAAGAATCTCCTCATCTGGGTGAAGGAAAGAAATGTAGTCCTGATTACAAGGTTCATCCAAGGGGAGAAGTATGTAATGGCACACAGCCTCAGCAGGAGAGGTCAAGTCCTACCCACCGAGTGGACTCTCCATCTAGAAGTTTGCAAGAGTCTGTGGCGACTTTGGGGTTACCCTTGCATAGACCTTATCACGACCTCAAAGTCCAAGAGGCTAGAGAAGTATTGCTCCCCAGTGCCAGATCTCGAAGCAGTACACACGGACGTGTTCCTGCAAGATTGGTCCAATCTAGACGTGTACGTTTTTCCACCTTTCAAGATCCTTTACAAGGTGTTACAATAGTTTTTGTCCAGCGAAGGGACTAGAATGACCTTAGTAGCCCCCTTTTGGCCCTCAAGGGAATGGTTCACAGAGATACTGGAATGGATAGTGGACGCTCCCAGAAGCCTTCCATTAAGAGTAGATTTACTCAAACAGCCCCACTTGGAAAGGCACTATCAAAGTCTCCAAAATTTTCAGCTAACTGCCTTCAGACTATCGAAAAGCTCGCAAAAGCTTGAGGTTTTTTCGAAGGAGGCAGCTAGAGCTATTGCAAGAGCAAGAAGGTCTTTGACCATCAGAGTCTATCAATCAAAGTGGGAGGTTTATAGAGAAGGGTGCAGAGTCAGCTCTGTTTCCTCTTCCAGTACTTCTGTAACTCAGATTGCTGACTTCCTTTTATTCCTGCGAAGGAAGCGCAATTTTTCTTCATCAACTATCAAGGGATACAGGAGCATGTTGCCAACTGTATTCAGGCACAGAGATTTGGATCTTTCAAATAATAAAGACATACAGGAAATTCTTAAATCTTTTGAGACATTGAAGCAATGTCACCAGGATTCACCAGCTTAGAATCTGGATATAGTCCTGAAGTTCCTTATGAGTGACAGGTTTAAACCATTGCACTCTACATCTCTGAAGGACCTCACGATGAAAACCCTTTTCTTGGTTAGTCTGGCAACAGCCAAAAGGGTTAGTGAAATCATTGCTTTCAGTAAAAACGTGGGTTTTCGGGATAACAAAGCTATCTGCTCATTGCAGTTGGGTTTTCTCGCCAAGAATGAGCACCCTTCTCAACCTTGGCCTAAGGCTTTTGAGATTCCAAATCTTTCGGATGTGGTTGGCGATGAGTTAGAGAGAGTCCTATGTCCAGTAAGAGCCCTGAAGTTGTACCTGGACAGAACGAAGGAGTTGAGAGGCAAGTCGGAAGCCCTGTGGTGCTCGGTCAAGAAACCCTCCTTGCCGATGTCTAAGAATGCCCTGTCATTCTTCCTCAGACTTTTAATTAGAGAGGCTCATACACATTGCAGTGAGACAGACTTTAGACTATTAAAGGTCAAGACTCACCAAGTTAGAGCTGTAGCAACCTTAGTGGCCTTCAAACAAAATCGTTTGTTGCAAAGCATTATGGACACAACCTTTTGGAGGAGCAAATCTGTGTTCGCTTCACACTATTTGAAAAATGTCCAGATTCTTTACGAGGACTGTTACACTCTGGGACCGTTCGTAGTAGCGAGTACAGTAGTGGGGGAAGGATCCACCACTACATTCCCATAATCCTAATACCTTTTCTTCTCTTGGAACTTTTAATTTGTTATTTATGGTTGTCTTGTGGAGATTGCGGCAGTCTTCCGCAATCATTGATTGGTCAGGTGGTCAATTTTGGTTCCTTGAGAGCGCCCGGAACTGGGTATTAGAGGAGGCTCTGTCACAGAGGTATGTTCACCGGTTTGACAGCTCCTAGAAATCTCATAAAAAAAGCGGCCATAATGGCAGAGTATCATTGAAGTCAGCTTCTTTATCAGGTACGAACCCTTAAGCTTGTTTTTTGTTAACTCTTAAGCAGAATTCCAACTATATTGGCTGTCTCTAACCCTCCACCAAAGGTGTTAATCAGCTATATATATAACTACCAGGTAAGTTTTATGTTTAAAAAAGTTATTTTCATTATAAAATAAATTTTTGAACATACTTACCTGGTAGTTATATATAATTAAATTCCCACCCTCCTCCCCTCTAGAGACTAGAGGCATGGAAGATATGAGGAATCATGGAATGGTTCCAAGGTACCTCGCTAGGGCGCACAGGTAGTACACCTGGCTATCCAATCAGCGATTGGCGCGAGTTTTGAGTTTTTCTGCCGTGACATCAGGGACGTAAGCTATATATATAACTACCAGGTAAGTATGTTCAAAAATTTATTTTATAATGAAAATAACATTTTCAATGGGATAAGAGGGCAGTTTATGCTATAAATTTTTGGCGGTATTCATCATCACCACCACCACCTCCTACGCCTACTGATGCAAAGATCCTCCGTTAGATTTTGCAAGTCATCTCTATCCTGAGCTTTTAAATCAATACTTCCCATTCATCACTACCTACTTCACGCTTCATAGTTCTCATCCATGTAGGCCAAGGTTTTACAACTCTTCTAGTACCTTTTGGAGCCCAATTGAAAGTTTGGTGAACTAATATCTCTTTGGGAGTGTGAAGAGCAGAGCATGCCCAAACCATCTTCATATACCCCTCACCATAATCTCATCCACATATGGCACTCGAATAATCTCTTATAGTTTCATTTCTAATCCTACCCTTCCATTTAATTCCCAATATTCTTCTGAGGGTTTTGTTCTCAAATCTACAAAATCTGTTGAATATTGTTTCATTGTCATACCACGACTCCTGTCCATACAGTAACACTGATCTCACTAAACTGATAACGTAGCCTGGTTTTTAATATGTAATTTCAGGCTCTATTAGTGTCCAGAAATTTTTTTTTTGATAAAATATCCATCGAAATGTTAAACTAATATTTAAATTTTCTTCCCACAGGATTGAAGAACCCATGGCAAGAAGAGAGGAATTCTTGAAGGAAAAATAGACATCGTATTGTCCCCTCTACAACTGCTGCTGTCAACCTGCCGAGAGCTCCTAAGGATGACTTGTTGAATTTAGCTTTAGACTTGCAACTGTCAGGTCTTCAAAGAAATTTAATTCAGTCAATACATCTTTAGTTTCAAAACTTCAGCTTCATTTTAAAAGTTTTATATCCAAAATGTTTCTTGTTCTTGGCCAAATTTATTTAGAGTAGTTGAATCTTAAATCTTTTTCTATGAAGAATTTAATTTCTACTCTGAAAATTTACTTTTAACCAGTCATATTTTAGTCTTGAAAATTTTATTAATTTGATTAATTTCTTTAATTTCTTTAAGTATTACTAAGTCCGATCATAGTGCTTCATAAGGTCAATATTTTCAAAATTGGTTTTTTGGCATGAACATTTGAAGTTTCAGTTTTAAGTTCTGAAAGACTTTAAAGTTTTTATATTCAAGCTTTTCGATAATCTAAGACCATCTGAATAATCCTACGAAGTCTCCTAAGTTAAACTACCCTTAGAACAAGGAAATAGTTTTAGATTTAAAGTTTGATGGCCCTTGAGACCATAGTCAAGTGCATAATTGGCCCTCGAAAGAATTTGAGTTTGACAATCCTGCTCTAGACTGTTGTCATTGAGTAATATTATCTGTGAATTTATGTAACCACTTTAAACAAGTTATCGGTACGTGTGACTGCAGGGTGATTAGCATTGTGTTTCACTCAATAACTTTTAAAACCTATTATTTGCATAGTTTAAAATTCTTGGAACTGTAACTTTAACCATTCCTTAATTATTCTTCTGCTTTCGTAACTTAGCCCATTTAGACTTGGTTCATAGTTTAAAGTCTAAATGAATCTACTTTCATTTTGAGATTGGCTTATTTCTGTCATATTGTTTTATCACTTCTGTTCGATAACTTTTAGTTGGTCCAACTAATGTCTGAAGAGTTCGTGATGTTCGAAGTTGGTTTCCATGTTGAAATACTTTTAAAATAGGCTAAAATCTTACTTAGTTTTGACTTGGAACATCTCTAGCCCTGTACTGTAGTAGAAGCATTAATAACATAGCTATCTTTATTTAAAAAATTGCTGAAGAGAATCATATCGAATCCATCTATTTGATTCATTAAGAAATTGACTTAGTTTCAGCATGAATATTTGTCTTTAGTGTTTTCCTAATTTTATAGTTTGAAACCTTTATCAGTCCGTAATATAACATTGAGCGAGTTCTTTATTTTGAGAAGTTTTTATTATTATGCAATGTCATACGGCAGTGAGAAAGAAAGTAGACTTATTGTAAATTATCAAAGCCATTTTAAAATCCTTTATACATAATGGTATCTGATGGAGATCTGTTGAAATACCGATATTACCAGATAGAAATTGCGTATTAAATCTCTCTCTCTCTCTCTCTCTCTCTCTCTCTCTCTCTCTCTCTCTCTCTCTCTCTCTCTCTCTCTCTCTCTCAAATATACAATTCAGGTTTCCAGTAAGTTCCTATTCTGTTGAAGAAAAAATTCATGTAATGTACTTTAATTTCAATAAAGTTAAGACGTCATTTTTTGGCCATCATTCTCCACTTGTTTTCTTCTCAGAAGTTACTTTTAATACAAATTAAATTAAAGGTTTAAAAGAAACATCCTTTTTGGAGCATTACTGCAGTCAAACGTAAGATCCTTGTTCAAAGTAGTAGAGAAATTGTCGTAAACTTGATGTTTGTAGATAGTAAGTCTTAGAATGACTTCACTGTTTTTCGCAAAAAATAACTGATTTTAAGCAATGTTTTCAATCTCGGAATTACATGTCATGACCATGTCATGTGATTTGCTTCACATCACTGGTTACGTATTGTAGGTCAAGTGGTTTGCTTCACATCACTTGTTACGTATTGTAGGTCAAGTGATTTAATGGAAAGACATAAGGAAGGTTAAATCTTCAGTTTAGGTATCTGGGAATGAGTTGGGAAAGACTTTATTTTTTGAATAAGTTAGGGCTGACTTATAAATTAATGGTAGAGTTATAAGATAAGAGGATGGGTAGATAAAAAGTGTTGTAGAGAACTAATATCAGATTGATTATAGATTTTTAAGGATAGTTGTTGGATTTAAGGTCTAGGAAAGAATATGTATGTAATAACTCAATTAGTTCTAAAATCTTGAAGAACATATCCATTGAAAGGTTGAAGGAAAGAGTAGCTATAAAACTAAAAATCTATTAACAAAAGGGTTAAGGGATGTTGAAGGGATAAGGGAAAGTTGTATTGTTTTCAGTGAAGTAAGAAAAAGGTAAAGTACAGAAATTGATTAGTTTAGAAGTAAAATAGGTAAGACAAATTTATTGAACGTTAGTATGGTGGATTTAGGTAAAACGTTGAGTGTAATAGTGTATTATTTCAATGAAATTCCATATGAATTATATGAAAAAATGCTGATGTTTACCAGGATATAATTCTGAAATGGAACAATTTTTAAGGAATTTACTTTTATGAATGACTGGTTAATTTGTTGTTTTATACCAAAGTGGTTGACATGGGAAAAGCTTTTAATGACACTAAAGGGGATAGTTTATACGAGTTGATTAATTCGAGAAAGGCAGTCAAGTTAAGACATACCTCTTGGTAGTCTTAGAGAAATTATTTCGGTGATGGAATATTTTAGATTTAAATAGAAGAAATGTATAGGAAGTAACTTTAATTTCATCTAGTTGGAGAGGGTACCTTTCAAAATGTTAACTTGGGTGGACAATAATCATAAACATTAATGACAAAGAAACTTTCATCAGAGTTGAATAAGTTCTTTAAACGTACCCAGGGAACGGGATGAGTTTGTTTCTTGCTGGTATATCACTGTTAGGTAAATTAAAAAAAAAAAAAAAAAGTGATTAACCTAGAATTACAGTTCTGAAAACGGTCTTGTTTAAAACTCTTCTGTTTCCCTTGTGATTACAACCAAATCACGCAGACATTGCTTAGAATCAATACGATCAGAATTGTTTTCATTTGCACTTTGTCGTCATTCTAAGATGGTTTAGATTCAAGAATAATGATCGAGCCAGGCAAGTGCTCGTTATATTGCAATTGTATTCTATATATAGTAAAGTTGCATATCAATTTTGAATATTTCAACTTGTGTAAATTGCTATTGGTTATGTTTCTATATTGCAATTGTATTGTCTTCTTATGCATTGCTTCTGACTTTTATTTATATATTGCTACCATATCTTCTATCCATACATTACTACTGTATCTTCTATCTATGCATTATTACTTTAACTTCAGTTTATACATTACTACTGTATCACATATTATACATTACTATTGTATCTTCTATTTGTACATTACTACTGTGTCTTCTATTTATGCATTACTACTGTATCTTCTATCTATGCATTACTACTTTATCTTCTATTCATACATTACTACTGTATCTTCTATTTATGCATTACTACTGTATCTTCTGTTTATATATTACTACTGCTGTATCTTCTATTGACACATTATTACTGTATCTTCTATTTGTGCATTATTACTGTATCTTCTATTCATACATTACTACTGTATCTTCTATTCATAAAATGTCTATCTTCTATTTATGCATTACTACTGTATCTTCTGTTTATATATTATTACTGTATCTTCTATTTATCCATTACTGCTGTATCTTCTATTGACACATTATTACTGTATCTTCTATTTATACATTACTACTGTATCTTCTATTTATGCATTACTACTGTATCTTCTATTTATGCATTACTACTGTATCTTCTATTCATGCATTACTACTGTATCTTCTATCCATGCATTATTACTGTATCTTCTATTTATGCATTATTACTGTATCCTCTGTTTATACATTACTACTGTATCTTCAATTTATACATTACTACTGTATCTTCTATTTATGCATTACTACTGTATCTTCTATTTATACATTACTACTGTATCTTGTGTTTATACATTACTACTGTATCTTCTATTTATGCATTACTACTGTATCTTATATTTATGCATTACTACTGTATCTCCTATTCATACATTCCTACTGTATCTTGTTTATAAATTGCTACTGTATTTTGTAATTTTTATATGAAAATACACCTATTTTAACAATGAAAATAGCAGAAAAAACATTAGCCATGTAAAGTGCGAGAGACTTGTAATCATAAAGTAAAAGACATAAAGACATAGGAGACATAAAAGACATCTATGGCTCAGTCTTTGAATGCCTCAAGATGTCTCCTGTAACGTCTTTTACCTTATGATTAAAAGTCTCTTGTACTATACTTGGATAATGTCTTTTCTGCGTTTTTCATTATTGAAACTGCTGTATTTCCATATGTAAATTACAAAATACAGTAACAATTTATAGATAGAAGATACAGTAGTAATGTAATAAATAGAAGATACAGTAGTAATGTATAAATAGAAGATACAGTAGTAATGTATAAATAGAAGATACAGTAGTAATGTATAAATAGAAGAGAGCAGTAAAATTTAAGACTTATTTTGAAAAATTAGTTAAAATGTATTATTTGAAACTAAAGTTGTTAATAAAATAAATAAAATAGCTTATAAGATTTATTTAATTTCATTACATCCATATTAGTAAACATAAAATATGATAAAAAAATTTTTTAACAAATTTCCGTAACTTGGAGTATTCTCCTTATTCTAACGTTCATATGCCTGAGTGTTCTCCCCAGCTAACCCCCTCCCCCTTCTGGTACCAGTAAATGCCTGCACTCTCTCACCTCTGAAAGCCCAAAGAGCTCATGAAATACACCTTTGCTTTTAACCATCATAAACCACAGGTGTTCATTATAAGACTGGTTTATTCCCTTCCCATGTACAGAGTTCGTTCATTCTTCCACTGGCCATTGAGAGAATACTGTCTCTTGGTATGGAAATATTATCAAAATAAGATGAACAAAGCGCTATGGTATTCAATGTTCAGTCCAATTCTCAAAGTATATTCATTCTTGACAACTCTAGTCATGTGATAATAATTCATAGCCTCAAATTCAGTTATAATTTATATATGCTAAAGTTACTTTAACTCTAGGTTTAAAAGCTTAGTCGACGAAGAGGCGACTATTATTGTGTTAAAATTAAGTTTATGAATTAAGAAAAACAAATAAATTTTGATAAATTCTTTTATTGTAGAAGACTGGTTGCCATACACAGGACAGGTTTCAATACACTCAATAGGAATATCAAGTATAAATATGTATACACTACAAAGCCAATGACAAACTATATCAAATTATTTAACCCCATTTTCTAACAAACTCAACCAACGACAGAAAGTCATAGAAAACGGACACTTCAGATCTCATAACATGGGACACTGAATTAAATCATTTCTTTTGATTTTTCTGAACATTGGAATGAGTTTGAAGTTCAACATTTGAGATTACAGTTCAACATTTGAGATTACAGTTCAACATTTGAGATTACAAGTATCATGCTTGCGTAAATTAGTATCGTTACCAAAAAAAATAAGAGAAGGAAATGGAAAGCCCACCAAGGCCCACCCCTTCCCACCTGGTAACAAAAGTCTAATTAGACAGTTTGCTTTTGAACGAACAAAGTCACCAGGCCCTTGAATGCTTTCCATTTCCTTCTCTTTTGAAATGTTTTTATTGAAAATCTTACAGACATTAATGCAATGATTGTGAATTAAATATGCCCGGAATAGTATGTTTTTTTTTCAAGGTAATGTTATAGTATTCTAATCAGTTAATACTATTAATTTTAATGAAAATTCCAATTTTTATATTTCAAATGATAAACCTTTAAGCAATGACATAGCAAGGGGGATTTCATTTTAAATCTAAATTTTCGTTTACAAACAATCATTAAGTGAAAACACGGGTGGGAGTGGAGACCTCATCAGTCTCATGGTGCAATTCCACCACGATCGATTACTCCAGAAAGCTTTTGCTCTCTCAAAAGCAGACAAGAACCACAACTGCCCCAAAGGCATCTCTCATCCGTCCCATTTTATGTGCATGATTGAGTCGGGTAAAGGAGAAGACACGTGCAAACCACTGCCCTGACTATCCTTACTACTCCTCCCAGCAGATAGCCAGATCGGACCGAAGTACACATTAACCTTGCACGTGGACCACGAAAGTCAATTCAGTTCCGTGTGTAATACATTCTCAAATAAGACCCCTTTGGAAGCTACATGGAGAGCACCTAATCTAAGATTTTCTTAAAAGCTAAACCACCCTTAAAAGTAACAGTAGGCCTACCTACAAAGCTGTTGCTGATGGCCAAAGAGAGATTCCCTAAGTGTCACATTACCTAGTACTCATTCCTATCAAACAGGCACACCTTCTAATCGATTAGTAGGCCTACTTGATGAAAATTAGTCTAAAGTATGAAACACACACACACACACACACACACACACACACACACACACCCTTCACCGGCTGCCCAGCCCTAAATAAATTCTATTGATATTACCTACTCCTGAACATCTTATGAAACCACAAACTATCGACAAGCTTAAGGAAATCTTGAATGTTTACAATCCTTCCCTTTTTCTTAAATGGATACTTTCAAGTCTGTCGACTTTTAACGGAATATCTTTAGCATTATAAACTTCGTATTTAAGATCTTAATAGTCAGTAGATTTTTTAATAATTTGGAAAATTAGTTACTTTAAAACGTGTAAAATAAATATAATTTCAATTTGAGTTTATGAGAAATTCATCATTAAATTAATGTCAAAGTTAAAATTTAGGGAATTGAATTATATTAGGCCATTATATAGATTGAAAAGGTTATTATCAATGTAAAAACATCTATGAGTATGATAGTTATTTCTCTTTAACTGATTCTATGTAATGTTAAGGATAGTGGACGATCTCCAGTTCTCCTTGATATGGCTCAACTGGTTCGCTTCTAAACAAAATATCTGCATTTGGACCATCATGAGTACTGAAGTTAATTGAAATTTGATTTTTAAAGAAGAATCCCATGACTTGCAAAGTGTCTGTATTTTAATGGGATGAGCCAATGGCTTTATTTCTTTATTAAAAATAATTAAAAGAAACTTTAAAAAATTAGAATTATAAAGTATCTTATACATTAGGTATCATTAGTACATTTCATTGCTTATGGTAAAAGCACGAGCTTGAAACTTGTCCCTTGAAAAAGAATTGTGTGAAAAACCTTAAGCTTGTCATCCAAATTAAAAAAGAATATTTTTATAACTGCATATTTAATCCTCACCACCTTGCCTATAGCTTCATCTTGATGTAGCCACGTAAGATAGTTAATATAAAAGATTCACAAAACATGATATAATTGTGACAATCGACGTGGACTAAGCCCACTTTTTTACTTTGTGGAAATTACTCATACGTCATAGATAGATTTACACGGGGAAAATTACTCATACGTCATAGATAGACTAAAACAATTGATATATACCGATGTAGTAAACTGAACAACAGATTAAGCATTGCAAAACGAGATTTCTTTGGCAGTAATCAGACTTTCCGTAGAATATACTTTCGGGATATTATTGGCATGAATTGATTTACTAATATTGAAAAATTGTTTGGATTTAATCTTAAAAGAATTAATGCAAAGACACGTGAAATTACTTTAAAATTATTAACCGGTGGATTTGCTTTTCCATGTATGCATTTAATTACTCATTACAAAAATCTTTGAAATATATGGTTTAAGTATGAAATAGATTTAGGCACCCAAATTATTTTAATTATTCTCAAAACCCTTTGATTTGAAACTCCCGTTTGGCCAATTATGCAAGGAAGCATGCTAATATTGTCCTTTAGGAAATAAAATTATTCTTTAGAGCTGCCTACTGAACAAAGTTTACCCTAAATCTCAATATTCAAACTCAATCTCCTACGATTTAGTATAAATCTAGATTAAATTTTTGGTATTAACCTGGGGTACAGACTCTTGCTAAACTTGATTTAACCCGGGAAAAACTAATCTATGGGTCTCCCTAAGAAAACCTTTACACAGATCTATTAAAATCAGCACCCAATTAAACTAATTTTTCACTAAAGACAACACTAGTGCGAAACTATAACTTCCCTCTGTAGACTAGATCCTCCTCGTAACACTTACACCAGGCATCATCCAACCACTCGTTCATTGCTTGTTACAAATTTACTGATGTACAAGGAATGCATTGTCCTTTATCAATTAATTCCTAAATTCAATCCAAAGGTTTGATTTACAGAGGTAGCAGCAACATAAGTGGTGCGCTCTCAGAGCTTACTGTCGTGAACCAATTGTCAAAATTATATTTAAAAACTTTAGCGTATTTACATAGGGACAATCTGACTTAGGTTACGGTAATATCTACATTAAAATCAATGCAAGCGCAGACGTTTGGAAAGTGTACTGTACCCTATTATGAGAAAATTATAATTTCACTTAAATAATCTTCACAACAATTTTGTTAAAGATAATTCCACAGATTATAAACTAAATCTAGAGCAACCAATTGGAATTCAAATTTATACAACTAAATCAGTATAGGTTTTCTGTACTTCGGATAAATATGAAAATATTGAAACACTCAACAGAACTCGAAAAGTTGCAAGTTTCAAATAAAAGATTTAGTGGCTAATTTATAGGTCAATTAAACACTGGTTACATGACAAAGACATTAATATATCTAAAAACTGATTTTTCGGGATTTTTCTTATAGTACTAAGTAAATTCTGATAAAGTGCTTTGAAAGTTAATGGCCTAACTTCTAGTTTTAGATTACCTTAAGTTACTATATATCTACTCAGCATAGACGTAGGTTAACTAAAGTTTTTAAGTTTTAATCAACATTTTATGACGTTAATCTTAAATATATTAGCATATAAACGTAACGGGCTTTAGCATAAGCACACCAGAGTTTATCAAGCTTTCAATTAATTCAACAGTTATGGCTTTAGTTGTCTAGAAAGAAAATCGTGTAACTTATGATCTTGTTATATGTGAACAACCTAAACTGTATATTCAAATACTAAGTGTCAAAAGAATTAAAGAAAATTGTTAAGTTATATAGTTTATTACAATATAACACCAGTGCCCGGGCTTAATTATTTGGTACAAGCTTCGGAGGCTTATCAGACTATGACTAGCATTTCTGAATTACAAAGTTTTCTTTAAAAAAAAAAAAAAAAAAAAAAAAAAAAAAAAAAAAAAACTTCCGAGCAGGTACTCTTTTGCAAATTAATACACAAGACACATTCCTGTACATCAGTAGCACATGTATTCAAAATCTAACCTCAAAAAGTCAAACTTCAGTTTGAATCCTTTACCTAATCATGCATAAATTTTAAAAATACATAAATCAAGAGCAGATTAAACTAAATAAAATTGAAGTCGTAATTTAATCGTGTATAAACACCCCCTAAGCTAGGTTACCTGATCCTTTATTACGCAAACAAGGACTTTAATAATGCCTTAATTCCCAGCAATCAATATTGGCAGTAATTCCCAAACACTAACAACTAAAACTATACCAACAACAATTTATTCAAGAATGTATTACACACTTCTTCTAAAATGGCTACAGCAGTTCTTTATCCCTTCTTTATGTCATGAACAGAAACGGTAGAAATCAGATAACTTGGGACATTTATAATCCCAGCTGGACCCCTTTTCAGAGAGCTCGGGTATCTCAGTGTAATAGAAAGCACTGGAATGCAAGACTGTCAATGTCACCACTTTTTAAGAAAATTATGTAAAAGTTTTAAAATTGATTAATTGATTACTCTAACCTTTTGATTTTCATTGACAAATAATTGAAAAATTTAAGCAATACAGTTACTAATTTCACATTAACATTGAAAACTCACATATTCCTGGACAAATTTTAAATCACTCTTGACAAATTTGTTCACTACTCAATTTACACAATGCATGACAGATTTGATATAGTTTGAAATTAAATTAAAGTGTAAACATAATAGAAACCTGTTCAATTTGACATTACAATCTCCTACAATTCAAGATTAAAGATTGTCAAAAATAAATTTTAAACAAAATTTCAAAAATATTTAAAAGTATGAAACAACATAAATTTAAAATCATTTGAGGCTTTAAAGATCCTTTGACCTGACTGAATTATTAATCATGACTAGAATTGACAAGACAGAATCTACTGGCAAGATTTCAGGGAAATCAAATTGGACTGAACATGTTCACCATGGCACACAGTCTAGCATTTTGACAATACAACATAACCAAGTTAACAGTCTTCTCTCATTAAACCAGCAAAAGAATGAACGAGTTCCGTACATGGGAAGCGCATAAACAGCCTAAATGAACAGTGGTTCAAGTCAAAAGCAAGATATACTTCATGGGCCCTTTGGCCTTTCAGTGGTGAGGAATATGGCAAATACTGATACCAGAAGGGGGAGGGGGCCAGATGGGGAGGGACGCTCAGTCATATGAACGCTCCCTTTAATTCTTTTTCAAAAATCTTTCCAAATTGGGAGGGGGAAGGATCAAGGAGTGGGAATGGGAGCTCTGAAACTTTAGTTATGTATTAGAGGGAACAATAATCTGATTCGAACCCGTTTGCGAGATTTCCCAAAACACAACCCTGCGTCATTTTCAAAATTCAAGTTAATTTCAAGGTATGTTCATGTAGCTTAAGAGAAGATGAAGAATAATACTAGCCAAAGCCCTACCATTTCACACACTCGGATCCTAGCCCTCCCATTTCCTAGCCCTACTAGCCATTCCACACCAAAGCCCTCCTAGCCAATTTCACACCGAAGACCTCCTAGTCATTTCACACCAAAGACTTCTAGTCATTTCTCACCAAAGACCTCTAGTCATTTCACACCAAAGCCCTCCTAACCATTTCACACTAAAGCCCTCCTAGCCATTCCACACCAAAGCCCTCCTAGCCATTTCACACCAAAGCCTTCCTACCCATTTCACATTAAAGCCTTCCTAGCCATTTCACACCAAAGTCCCTCTAGCCATTTCACACCAAAGTCCCCCTAGCCATTTCACACCAAAGCCCTCCTAACTATTTCATACCAAAGTCTTACCGGCCATTTCACACCAAAGCCTTCCTAGCCATTTCACACCAAAGCCTTCCTAGCCATTTCACACCAAAGCCCTCCTAGCCATTTCACACTAAAGCCTTCCTAGCCATTCCACACCAAAGTCCTCCTAGCCATTTCACACCAAAGTCCTCCTGGCCCTTTCACACCAAAGCCCTCCTGCCCATTGCACACCAAAGCCTTCCAAGACATTTCACACCAAAGTCCTCCTAGCCATTTCACACCAAAGCCCTCCAAGCCATTTCACACCAAAGTCCTCCTAGCCATTTCACACCAAAGTCCTCCTAGCCATTTCACACCAAAGTCCTCCTGGCCATTTCACACCAAAGTCCTCCTGGCCATTTCACACCAAAGCCCTCCTGGCCATTGCACACCAAAGTCCTCCTAGCCATTTCACACCAAAGTCCTCCTGGCCATTTCACACCAAAGCCCTCCTGCCCATTGCACACCAAAGCCTTCCAAGACATTTCACACCAAAGTCCTCCTAGCCATTTCACACCAAAGCCCTCCAAGCCATTTCACACCAAAGTCCTCCTAGCCATTTCACACCAAAGTCCTCCTGGCCATTTCACACCAAAGCCCTCCTGGCCATTGCACACCAAAGTCCTCCTAGCCATTGCACACCAAAGTCCTCCTAGCCATTTCACACCAAAGTCCTCCTAGCCATTTCACACCAAAGTCCTCCTAGCCATTTCACACCAAAGTCCTCCTGGCCATTTCACACCAAAGCCCTCCTAGCCATTTCACACCAAAGCCCTCCTAGCCATTTCACACTATAGCCTTTCTACCCATTTCACACCAAAGTCCTCCTGGCCATTTCACACCAAAGTCCTCCTAGCCATTTCACACCAAAGTCCTCCTAGCCATTTCACACCAAAGTCCTCCTAGCCATTTCACACCAAAGTCCTCCTGGCCATTTCACACCAAAGTCCTCCTAGCCATTTCACACCAAAGTCCTCCTAGCCATTTCACATCAAAGTCCTCCTAGCCATTTCACACCAAAGTCCTCCTGGCCATTTCACACCAAAGCCCTCCTAGCCATTTCACACCAAAGCCCTCCTAGCCATTTCACACTATAGCCTTTCTACCCATTTCACACCAAAGCCCTCCTGGCCATTGCACACCAAAGTCCTCCTAGCCATTTCACACCAAAGTCCTCCTAGCCATTTCACATCAAAGTCCTCCTAGCCATTTCACACCAAAGTCCTCCTGGCCATTTCACACCAAAGCCCTCCTAGCCATTTCACACCAAAGCCCTCCTACCCATTTCACACTATAGCCTTTCTACCCATTTCACACCAAAGTCCTCCTGGCCATTTCACACCAAAGCCTTCCAAGACATTTCACACCAAAGTCCTCCTAGCCATTTCACACCAAAGTCCTCCTAGCCATTTCACACCAAAGTCCTCCTGGCCATTTCACACCAAAGCCCTCCTAGCCATTTCACACCAAAGCCCTCCTACCCATTTCACACTATAGCCCCCTTAGCTACTTCATACCAAATTCTTCCTGGCCATTTCACACCAAAGTCTTCCTAGCCATTTACACCATAGTTATCCTAGCCATTTACACCAAAGCTATCCTAGCCATTTCACACCAAAGCCCTCCAAGTCATTTCACACCAAAGACTTCCTATATTTAAATCTATGCCAATTAACAAATCAGCCTTTCGACCTTCTCAAAAACACAAAGTTTTAGAATCACCTTTCCTAACCTTAAATTTAATCTTCTCTTACAATATCTAATTAAAATCTGAAAAACACCTACAGTAATTTTTTCATTTACCTTTTTATTTCTTTCAAAGTATACTCCTAGAATCTTCTATAAACTTCACTGGTCACTAACTTATATATTGAGAGAGAGAGAGAGAGAGAGAGAGAGAGAGAGAGAGAGAGAGAGAGAGAGAGAGAGAGAGAGAGAGAGAGAGAGAGATTACTTTGAACATGGGGATGGAGGATGGACATTTCATCAAATACTAAATCTTACAAAATTAAGAATAAAAATTTGGATAAGTTTCTATACAAATTACAGACTTCAAAATATTTACTCTAGATTTTTAAATATAGGACCAATAGTTTATTTAAACTTTAGATTGCTTCAAATACATTTGTTACTTAGTACCCTTTATAAAATTCAAAATACAATGTGGGGGATCAACTATCCAAGGCATAGGCTACTATTAAAACTTGAAAGGGTTTTGTGTTAAGGAACCTTAAGCTTATAGGACAGAAAGAAAAACTGAAAGGCTAAACAAGAACACACCTTGAAATAAGCATTTAAAGCTGCTCACTTTAAATGCGATAAAAAGAAATAAACTATGTATACTTTAACTAAAACCTCATTTCCATCAACTGAAAGTTTTGGCATCGGATAATTCAGTTATCTTATATAATTCATTCCTAATACAATATCACTACAGTTTGAAATTTTCCCAATGAATTTACAAACATGATCCTATTTCCTGAACTTTAAAAAGGATTTAGATTACAAACTAAAATCTGCTTTAATATTCATAAAGTTTTTTTTCAAATCTTACTAGAAATACTAAATTCTTGAAAGTCAAAATTGACGAATAAAAAAAAAATACGAAAACTTTACTTCTGGGATCTCATGAATGTTCAATCCCACTCGATCAAATAAATAAATCTAGACTAAAATTAAACTGAAACAACCCTGCCTCTACCTGAAATATCCCAGCCCCTATCTGAAATACCCCAGTCTCTACCAGAAATAATTTTTCCTTGAAATAGCTCGGCCTCTACATGAAATAACTCCTACCGAAAATGGCCCAGCCTTTAAATGAAACAGCCCAGCCCCTACCTGAAACAGCCCAGCCCCTACCTGAAACAGCCCAGCCCTGCATCTACCTGAAATAACTATTCCTTGAAATAGCCCAGCCTCTACCTAAACTAACTCCTACCTGAAATGGCCCAGCCTCTACATGAAACAGCAAAGCCCTTACCTGAAACAACCCAGCATCTACCTCAAACAGCCCACCCTCTACATGAAATAACTCTTCCTTGCAACAACCCACCTTCTACCTGAAATAACTCCTACCTGAAATGGCCCAGCCTCTACATGAAACCAACCTCTACCTGAAACAGCCCACCTTCTACATGAAATAACTCTTCCATGAACTACCCCAGCCTCTACCTGAAATAACTCCTACCTGAAATGGCCCAGCCTCTGCATGAAACAGCCCAGCATCTACCTGAAATAGCCCAGCCTCTACCAGAAATAACTTTTCCTTGAAATAGCCCAGCCTCTACCAGAAAAAAAAAATCATACCTGAAATGGCCCAGCCTCTACATGAAACAACCCAACATCTACCTGAAACAGACCAGCATCTACCTGAAACACCCCAGCATCTACTTGAAATAGCCCACCCTCTACCAGAAATAACTTTTCCTTGAAATAGCCCGGAAAAAAAAACTCCTACCTGAAATGGCCCAGCCTCTACATGAAACAGACCAGCATCTACCTGAAATAGCCCAGTCCCTACCTGAACAAACTTCTATTAGGACTACCAAAAATATTTTATAACTAGGATATCCACAATAAGATTTATCACAGATGCCATCATATTGATGAGAATGAGATATAATTTAGCCCCAAAAGACTTCAGGTTAGCTTGGGTAAAATTTCAATCTTAATTATTGACACATTTAGATAGGCTTAAATTGATTTAAAACTAAATTTAGTCAAGTAATCATTAAAGCAATTACTAATGGGAATTTAATGTATACAAACTAAATTCATGAAACTAAAAATAAAAGAATTTAGGTAAATTAGTATGGTAGCAATATAACTAGGCACACTGTCCAAGACATAAAACTTGAACTAGATATTTAACCCCTCATTGTGAAGAACTAATTTAGATGAGGACAGCTTTCTTGAAGTTCCACTTGCTCTGCTCCCACAAGGACTTTGCCAGGAGAGTTCGGACCCCACAGGACTAATCCAAAACATTCCTTTTGGTTAAAGGGTTGATGCATGCAAGCAGAAGCCCACATTAACCTGAAAATCATAAGTGTTAATAAGAACTCACAAAAAAATTACTAAAGGATTTTCAAAGTATAAATTTAGTACTGCTTTCAGTCATTTTAAGCAATATTTTTAATAAATCAATTCAATCGAAAACAAATTAGGATATCTTAGCACCCAAAGTAAGATATTTTAGTCCCCAAACATAGCATATTTTATTCCCCGAAAGTAGCATATTTTAAGCCCCCAAAATTAAGATATTTTAAGCCCCCAAAATTAAGATGTTTTAAGCCCCCAAAATTAAGATGTTTTAAGCTCCCAAAAGTGATACATTTCAAGCCTCCAAAAGTAAGATATTTCAAGCCCCAAAAGTAAGATATTTCAAGCCCCAAAAGTAAGATATTTTAAGCCTCCAAAAGTAAGATATTTTAGGCCCCCAAAAGTAAGATATTTCAAGCCCCAAAAGTGATGCATTTCAAGCCCTCAAAAGTGATGCATTTCAAGCCCCAAAGGTAAGATATTTTAAGCCTCCAAATGTAAGATATTTTAAGCCTCCAAAAGTAAGATATTTTAGGCCCCCAAAAGTAAGATATTTCAAGCCCCAAAAGTGATGCATTTCAAGCCCTCAAAAGTGATGCATTTCAAGCCCCAAAGGTAAGATATTTTAAGCCTCCAAATGTAAGATATTTTAAGCCTCCAAAAGTAAGATATTTTAGGCCCCCAAAAGTAAGATATTTCAAGCCCCAAAAGTGATGCATTTCAAGCCCTCAAAAGTGATGCATTTCAAGCCCCAAAGGTAAGATATTTTAAGCCTCCAAATGTAAGATATTTAAGCCTCCAAAAGTAAGATATTTTAGGCCCCCAAAAGTAAGATATTTCAAGCCCCAAAAGTGATGCATTTCAAGCCCCAAAAGTGATGCATTTCAAGCCCTCAAAAGTGATGCATTTCAAGCCCCAAAGGTAAGATATTTTAAGCCTCCAAATGTAAGATATTTTAAGCCTCCAAAAGTAAGATATTTCAAGCCCCAAAAGTAAGATATTTCAAGCCCCAAAGGTAAGATATTTTAAGCCTCCAAATGTAAGATATTTTAAGCCTCCAAAAGTAAGATATTTCAAGCCACCAAAAATAAGATATTTCAAGCCCCCAAAAGTAAGATATTTTAAGTCACAAATATAGGATGTTTTAAGCGACAAAAAGCAAGATATGTCAAGCCCACAAAAGTAAGATATTTTAAGTCTCCAAAAGTAAGATATTTTAAGTCCCCTAGAATAATACATTTCTAGCCCTCAAAAGTAAGAAACAGTATTTCAAGCCCTAAAGTATGACATTTTAATCCCCAAAATAGAATATTTTAAGTCCCCAAAATAGAATATTTTAAGTCCCCAAAATAGAATATTTTAAGTCCCCAAAATAGAATATTTTAAGTCCCCAAAACTAAAATATTTTAAACCCAAAAAGTAAGATTTTTCGTCCCCAAAAGTAAGATATTTTAAGTCCCCGAAAACAAGATGTTTCAAGTCTCCAAAAGTAAAACATTTTAAGTCCCAAAAGTAAGATATTTAAAGACCCAAAAAGTAAGATATTTTAAGCCCACAAAAATAAGATGTTTGAACTCACAAAATGTAAGATATTCTAACCCTTAAACTATTAAGATAATTTAAGCGACCAAACCTATGATATTTAAAGAACAAAAAAATTCAAAGAAGAGAAATTAGGATATTTCAGGACAACAACAAAAATCACGATATCTTAAGAACTAATAAAGAGATTGGCTCGGGTTTCTATGTCAAGTTTTCAACATTGAATTCACACAAATATGAGTTGAAAGGCCTTTGCTAAACAAAAATCAAACTAGGTTGAATTAACATCTACAGTACACCATACAGTACATGAGCACTGACATCACTACCCACTTACGATAAGAATTTAACTTATTAAAAAATTTACAGCTTCACACACTAACCTAAAATTTTTTGCTAAAAACAGGTCGATTTAAGTTTTGTCATATAAAAGGTTTATGAGTGTGTAACTTATTCCACACCTAAATTGAGGTTTAGTACTAAACTCTAAACTTACTTGAGTTCAAAAAAAAAAAAAAAAAAAAAAAAAAACCATGAACTCAATCTGAGCTTTCCAACTAACGGGATTTACAAAAAAGAAAAATCATTCAGCAAAAAAGGGTGCAAAATTCTTTGATCAAATACAGTTTGAGTGAGTCCTATCACTTAAATTTTAATCTGAAGACTCCACAACTTGAAGAAAAAATTCTCATAAAATGGATAACCGATATCTACAAATACTAAATCTTCAATAGCAGATATTTTACTCAATCTAGTCTAATATTCCCTATCTGTACTCGTGTAACTTCACCCAGTGCGAAATGTCACAAAAAAATACTGTCTAGTCAAATATTCCATCTCTGGACTCTCTGTAACTCAACCCTAGTACTAAATATCACAAAATCTAACCTAGATTCTAAAAAGCAGACAACTTTCAAACTAAATTTACCATCCAAAAGAAGTTTACAGTATTAGATAATTGAAAATGTCATACTTAACTCGGCTCGCACAGAAGACAGATCAAAGACCTTATCACAATTTTTCAGCTTCTTGAAGAACATCGTCTGCATCTCCTTCAGGCTTCAGTATATATGAATGCATACCAAGCAAACTGGAACACAAATCTGTAAAGAAATGAAAAGGAAATTTCAATAGAATTTTTGCTTTTGCCTATTGTACATGACTAATTTTTCCTATTACTTTTACAAAAAAAAAAAAAAAAAAAAAAAAAAAACAAGTTTTGTTGTCCAAAAGAGCAGGCGACTTATTTAATGTCAAAATGGTGATCTAGAATTAAACTATACTTGCATTTAATTTTTTTTTTCAAATGTGCATTAATTTAATCAAAGCTTGCCAACTACCGGGAATTATTAAAAAGAAAAAAAAAAAAAAAAAAAAAGGCATGAAGCAAAAATTTATGATAGTTTGATTAAATACAGCTTAAGTGAATCCTACGAGGCCTATCACTTCTGTTTTAATTTAATATGAAAAAAAATCTCACTGAATAGAACACCAATTTCTAGAAATGAAAAGATCTCAAATATCTGCTATTTACTCGGCATAATCTGATATTCTTTATGCGTTTGAGCAACTTCATACCAGTACGAAATGCCACAAATCTAACCTGTCTTCTATATATATATATATATATATATATATATATATATATATATATATATATATATATATATATATATATATATATATATATATATATATATATATTATATATATATATATATATATATATATATATATAATATATATATATATATATATATAATATATATATATAATATATATAATATATATAATATATATAATATATATATATATATATATATATATATATATATATATATATATATATATATATATATATATATATATAATATATATATATATATATATATATATATATATATATATATATATATATATATATATATATAAAGATTCTACCATTTAAGCGAAGTTTAATGCGTCAGTTCACCCTTTGTGATGTTATACTTAACTTGGCTCATACAAACGACAGAGAGTTCAAGCTCTATTTGTAATTTCTCAACTTGTTGCATGACAGCCTGCATGTCCTCTTTCGGTCGTCAGTTCCATAACAATGCCGTATTAAGCAAACTGGAGCACAAACCTGGAAAGAAATGAAAAGGACATTTTAGCAACATTTTCATTTTCGCCTACTGTGCTTAAATTAAATTTTCCCCAAAATAGTTTAAGACTCTTTCCAAGCTTAAGACACTTATTATTAAGCGACTATCTACTGTAATGTGAAAAGCTGAGTTTACTGCCAGGCATAAACTATTTAGTTATATGATATCCGTGATAACCCAAACAAATATAAGAGGTTTGTTTGTTGAACAAATCAAAATTTATTGATTACATAGTTAATTGGTCAAAAAAAAAATCCACACAATATACAATTGGCCACAAATGATGGGTAAACCAGTACACTGAGGAACATACAGTACTTCCTGAAGCGTTTTTACCTTAAAATTTCAATAAAATTTCACAAATCACAAAGGCCGTTGTACTGCAGTTTCGTAGCAATGTTGAATATGACCATGGATGTGGTTACCCTCTTAACAGGCTTCTATTCGTTTTCAGAGCATTGCGAACTAAAACCTTTAAGTATTTTTCAGACGAAATAAATCCTCTGAGTTTTATAAATGTTGTGGTAAGAGTTTGTGTCATTGATTTATTTTACTTCCATTTTCAGTTTTATCCTAAACTTTTCTCGATCTTTGCAAGCTGAACAAAACGTGGAAGACTGCATGATTTGAAATTAGGGAGATGCCATATTTTTTGCAAACTGCCACATTGACAATAGATTCTAGTTATCCTCATCCCAACTGGACCCTTTCCTTCCCAAGCTTCAGCTCCCTCCCAAACCCCTCTCCCTCCCCACCCTCCCAAACCCCTCTCCGCAACCCATCCTTGACCCACCAACTCGACTCTCTGCCCCTTGAAAAAATCCTTCCTGTCATTAAAAGTCCTTAAAGAAAAAGTATTTCTCACAAAAGAAATCATTAACGCTAGAATGGTTTATCTCTACACTACTCGTCTTTCCACAATCTTCCCTAGCAATTTACAAATTGCCCAACTATAAGCTAATTGCCCAAGCATATTACGGAAATTCATAACGTCGTAGGCTCTCCATAAAAAAAAAAAGAAAAAAAAAAAGAAAAAAAAGTCATTTCTTTTCTGGGGAAAAAGGAAAAATTCCTTAGCAAACATTCTAGTTTACTCTGGAAACTTTAATTTCACTAACTATTTTCTACTTAAATTACTTTATAAAAGTGTTTAGTAGCCCAGTAAACTAAACTGTTACAAATTTGCCGTAAAAAAACGTACAAATCCTTGAATAAATGTTGCCCGGCATTTACCGTTTAAAAAATTAATATTGACGTAAAGGAGTGATATTACGGTCACCGACCCATAAAACATAACAAATAAGGGTAAAATTACGGTCGCCTGTATTTCACTGAAATACGACTGAGAACCGTATATTTTTAAGAAGAATTTCCGATTAAAACTACCGTTTTTTTTTCAATAGTGTATGCATGTTCATTACAATTTTTGGAGCTTTAATGGAAAACACTGAATACAAGTTAAATTAACTTAGTCTACCTTTATTGGTTAATTTAATAAAGAAAACTATCATAGTTAACAATCAAAAAAAAAAAAAAAAAAAAAAAAAAAAAAAAGGCAACAGCAAGGGAGTATAACCCAAGTAAATGCTCAAAAGCAGTTTTAAACAAACTTCACTTCAACCGTTGAGTAAATTCTGAAGTAGCAAAAAGCCCTCGAGAGAATTTCAGGAAAAGTTTTTCTCTTAATAAACATCTGAAGTATCGGAGACTGAAATGTGGTATTCTGAATATATAATAACAAAATTTAACTAGAACAGCACTCAGAGTGCAGACCTCCGCCACGGCAGCTTATTTTTTCGAAACCAACGTGCCTTTCTCATAATCAATTAATAATTTCCATCTCTTTACATAACAGATTAAAATCCATGCAAGATTCATTGCTTAAAATTGTAGCCATATGGTTGAGGACCAGAATTTGACCTTTTTGCTTGACCTTCGACCTGAACATGGCTTTGATTTTCATACACTCAAATATGAACGAAGTTTGAAGTTTGTGTGTCAACAATGACCAAACTTGAGGGCGATTACGTGAATAGGACATTTTGCTTAGCCGTGACCTTGACCCTCCAAAATTCAATAATTTCCAGCTTTTTACATGACAGTTAATCCTTGCAAGTTTCATTACTCTACGAATAAAATTGTGACCAGAAAGCTATTCACAAACAAACAAACACACACACAAACAGGGGATAAAACATAACCTCCTTCCAACTTCGTTGGCGGAGGTAATGACTAAAAAGTGTTTATGAATACATAACCCAGATTTTTACTAGCCGATAAGAAGGGAGGCTTTGGAAGATGTTGCAACAATGTGCTGAGGTTCTGATTTGACTAAATATTAACACGAGGTTCGGATTTGACGTCATAACACGAGGGTCGGATTTGACGTCATAACACGAGGGTCGGATTTGACGACGTCGTAACACGAGGGTCGGATTTGACGTCATAACACGAGGGTCGGATTTGACGTCATAACACGAGGGTCGGATTTGACCACGTCATAACACGAGGGTCGGATTTGACGACGTCATAACACGAGGGTCGGATTTGACGTCATAACACGAGGGTCGGATTTGACGTCATAACACGAGGGTCGGATTTGACGTCATAACACAAGGGTCGGATTTGACGTCATAACACGAGGGTCGGATTTGACGTCATAACACGAGGGTCGGATTTGACGACGTCATAACACGAGGGTCGGATTTGACGACGTCATAACACGAGGGTCGGATTTGACGTCATAACACGAGGGTCGGATTTGACGTCATAACACGAGGGTCGGATTTGACGACGTCATAACACGAGGGTCGGATTTGACGTCATAACACGAGGGTCGGATTTGACGACGTCATAACACGAGGGTCGGATTTGACGTCATAACACGAGGGTCGGATTTGACGTCATAACACGAGGGTCGGATTTGACGTCATAACACGAGGGTCGGATTTGACGACGTCATAACACGAGGGTCGGATTTGACGTCATAACACGAGGGTCGGATTTGACGTCATAACACGAGGGTCGGATTTGACGACGTCATAACACGAGGTTCGGATTTGACGTTTTAACACGAGGTTCGGATTTGACGTCATAACACGAGGGTCGGATTTGACGTCATAACACGAGGGTCGGATTTGACGACGTCATAACACGAGGGTCGGATTTGACGTCATAATAACACGAGGTTCGGATTTGATTTCATATTAACATGAGGCTCTGATTTGACTTCATAATAACACGAGGATCCGATTTGTCTTTATGTCAACACCAGATTCTGATTTGACTTCATAATAACATGAAGTTATGATTTTACTTCATTTTAACACGAGGTTCTGATTTGACTTCTTAATAACACAAAGTTTTGATTTGATTTCATATTAACACGAAGATCTGATTTGACTTCATAATAACACGAATTTCTGATTTGACTTCATATTATCACGAGGTTCGGATTTGACTACATATTAACATGAGGTTCTGATTTGACTTCATAACAACATGAGGTTCTGATTTGACTTCATAACAACACGAGGCTCCGATTTGACTTCATAATAACACAAGGCTCCAATTTGACTTCATAATAACATGAGGCTCTGATTTGAATTCATAATAACGAGGCTCTGATTTGAATTCATAATAACGAGGCTCTGATTTGAATTCATAATAACGAGGCTCCGATTTGAATAAATAATAACACAAGGTTCTGATTTGACTTCATAATAACACGAGGCTCCGATTTGACTTTATAATAACACAACGGTTCTGATTTGACTTATTAACACAGGGTTTTGGTTTGACTTCATAGCCTGAGGTTCTGATATGACTTCATAATAACACGAGGATCCGATTTGACTTCATAATAACACGAGGTTCTGGTTTGACTTCATAATAACACGAGGTTCTGGTTTGACTTCATAATAACACGAGGTTCTGATTTGACTTCATGTTAACACAAGGTTCTGATTTGACTTTATAACAACACGAGGTTTTGATTTGACTTCATGTTAACACTAGGTTCTGATTTGACCTCATAGAACAAGGTTCTGATTTGACTTCCTAATAACACAAGGCTCCGATTTAACTAAATAATAACACAGGGTTCCGATTTAACTTCATAACACGAGGCTCCGATTTGACATAATAACACGAGGCTATGATTTAACCTCATCATAACACGAGGCTTCGATTTGATCTCATCATAACACGTGGCTCTGATTTGACTTCATAATAACACATGGGTCCGATTTGACTTCATAATAACACGTGGTTCTTATTTGACTTCACAATAACACGAGGTTCTGATCTGACTTCATATTAACACAAGGTTCTGATTTGACTTCCTAATAACACAAGGTTCCGATTTAACCAAATAATAACACGAGGTTCCAATTTAACTTCATAACACGAGGCTCCGACTTGACATCATAACACGAGGCTCCGATTTGACCTCATAATAACACGAGGCTCTGATTTGACCTCATAATAACACAAGGCTCCAATTTGACTTCATAATAACAGGAGGATTTAATTTGACTTTATAATAACACGAGGCTCCGATTTGACTTCATAATAACAGGAGGATCTGATTTGACTTCATAATAACGAGGCTCCGATTTGATCTCATGACATGTGGCTCTGATTTGACTTCATAACAACAAATGCCTCCGATTTGACTTCATAATAAGACATGGTTCTTACTTGACTTCACAATAACACGTGTTCTGGTTTAACTTCATAATAACATGAGGCTCCAATTTGACTTCATATTAACAGGAGGGCTCCGATTTGACTTCATAATAACACGAGGTTCTGGTTTGATTTCATAATAACACTAGGTTCTGGTCACGAGGTTCTGAATTGACCTCATAATAACACAAGGTTCTGATCTGACTTCATATTAACACGAGGCTCTAATCTGACTTCATATTAACACAAGGCTCTGATTTGACTTCATATTAACACAAGGCTCTGATTTGACTTCATATTAACACAAGGCTCTGATTTGACTTCATATTAACACAAGGCTCTGATTTGACTTCATATTAACACAAGGCTCTGATTTGACCTCATAATAACAAGGGGCTTTGATTTGACTTCATAATAACACAAGGCTCTTATTTGACTTCACAATAACACGAGGTTCTGGTTTGATTTCATAATAACACTAGGTTCTGGTCACGAGGTCCTGAATTGACCTCATAATAACACAAGGTTCTGATCTGACTTCATATTAACACGAGGCTCTAATCTGACTTCATATTAACACAAGGCTCTGATTTGACTTCATATTAACACAAGGCTCTGATTTGACTTCATATTAACACAAGGCTCTGATTTGACTTCATATTAACACAAGGCTCTGATTTGACTTCATATTAACACAAGGCTCTGATTTGACTTCATATTAACACAAGGCTCTGATTTGACTTCATATTAACACAAGGCTCTGATTTGACTTCATATTAACAAGAGGCTTTGATTTGACTTCATAATAACACAAGGCTCTTATTTGACTTCATAATAACACGAGGCTCTGATTTGATTTCATAATGACACTAGGTTCTGAATTGACCTCATAATAACACGAGGCTCAGATTTTACTTTACAATAACACGAGGCTCTGATTTGACCTCATCATACCACGAGGCTCCAATTTTATCTCATCATAACACGTGGCTCTGATTTGACCTCATCATAACACGAGGCTCCGATTTTATCTCATCATAACACGTGGCTCTGATTTGACTTATAACAACAAGTCGTTCTTATTTGACTTCACAATAACACATGGTCTGATTTGACTGCATAATAACACTAGGCTCCGATTTGACTGGATAATAACACGAGGCTCCGATTTGACTTCATAATAACACGAGGCTCCGATTTGACTTCATAATAACACGAGGCTCCGATTTGACTTCATAATAACACGAGGTTCTGATTTGACTATAATAACACGAGGTTCTGATCTGACTTCATATTAACACAAGGTTCTGATTTGACTTCCTAATAACACAAGGCTCCGATTTAACCAAATAATAACACGAGGTTCCGATTAAATTCATAACACGAGGCTCCAATTTGACATCATAATAACACGAGGCTCCGATTTGACATCATAATAACACAAGCCACTGATTTGACTTCATAATAACACGAGGCTCCGATTTTATCTCATAATAACACGTGGCTCTGATTTGACTTCATAGCACGTGGTTCCTATTTGACTTCATATTAACACAAGGCTCTGATTTGACTTCATATTAACACAAGGCTCTGATTTGACTTCATATTAACAAGGCTCTGATTTGACTTCATATTAACAAGAGGCTTTGATTTGACTTCATAATAACACGAGGCTCTGATTTGACTTCATAATAACACGAGGCTCTGATTTGACTTCATAATAACACGAGGCTCTGATTTGACTTCATAATAACACGAGGCTCCGATTTGACTCCATAATAACACGAGGCTCTGATTTGACTCCATAATGACACAAGGTTCTGAATTGACCTCATAATAACACGAGGCTCTGAATTTACTTCATAATAACACGAGGCTCTCATTTGACTTCATCATAACACGAGGCTCCGATTCTATCTCATCATAACACGTGGCTCTGATTTGACTTATAACAACAAGTGGTTCTTATTTGACTTCACAATAACACATGGTCTGATTTGACTTCATAATAACACGAGGCTCCGATTTGACTTCATAATAACACGAGGCTCCGATTTGACTTCATAATAACACGAGGCTCCGATTTGACTTCATAATAACACGAGGCTCCGATTTGACTTCAATTATAACACGAGGCTCCCATTTGACTTCATAATAACACGAGGCTCCGATTTGACTTCATAATAACACGAGGCTCCGATCTGACTTCATAATAACACGAGGCTCTGATTTGACTTCATAATAACACGAGGCTCCGATTTGACTTCATAATAACACGAGGCTCCGATTTCACTTTATGATAACACGAGGTTCCGATTTGACTTTATAATAACACGAGGTTCTGATCTGACTTTATAATAACACGAGGTTCTGATCTGACTTCATATTAACACAAGGTTCTGATTTGACTTCACAGAACAAGGTTCTGATTTGACTTCACAGAACAAGGTTCTGATTTGACTTCACAGAACAAGGTTCTGATTTGACTTCTTAATAACACAGGGCTCCGATTTAACCAAATAATAACACGAGGTTCCGATTAAATTCATAACACGAGGCTCCGATTTGACCTCATAATAACACGAGGCTCTGATTTGACTTCATAATAACACGAGGCTCTGATTTGACTTCATAATAACACGAGGCTCCGATTTGATCTCATCATAACACGTGACTCTGATTTGACTTCATAACACATGGTTCTGATTTGACTTCATAATAACACGTGGTTATTATTTGACTTCATAATAACACGTGGTTATTATTTGACTTCATAATAACACGTGGTTATTATTTGACTTCATAATAACAAGAGGCTCCAATTTGGCTTCATATTAACAGGAGGCTTTGGTTTGACTCCATAATAACACGAGGTTCTGATTTTACTTCATAATAACTCTAGGTTCTGATATGACTTCATGATAATACGAGGTTCTGATTTGACTTCCTAATAATACGAGGTTCTGATTTGACTTCATATTAACACGAGGCTTTGATTTGACTTCATATTAACACGAGGCTTTGATTTGACTTCATATTAACAGGAGGCTCCAATTTGACTTCATATTAACAGGAGGCTCCAATTTGATTTCATATTAACACCTGGCTCTGAATTGACCTCATAATAACACGAGGTTTTGATTTGACATCATAATAACACGAGGCTCTGATTTAACTTAATACGAGGGTCTGAATTGACCTCATAATAACACGAGGTTCTGATTTGACTTCCTAATAACACGAGAACCGATTTGACTTCATAATAACACGAGAACCGATTTGACTTCATAACAACACTAGGTTCTGATTTAACTTCATAATAACACGAGGTTCTGATTTGACTTTATATTAACAATGAACAGTATTCTGAATTTTCAAATGTCTTATTGATCAATAATAGACCAACGAAAGTTATCATATTGATATAAAACCTTCAATAGATTTCTTGTGAAATTGCCAGATTCAATATATCTCTTCTATTGTGGACAATATTTAAGCAATGTGCTGAAAATATGTACACAAAATGCTTGCCATATGGAATTTATTTCAATAAGAACTTTTCAATATGGACAATAGCTACTCAGAAATAAAATGTTTAACAATAGTATGGTAATGTTAATTTATCAAATTGGTCGAGTTCCTGGAATTCAGGCATTGTTGGTGCTTAACAACGGTTCACAAAACACTACGACTACGGATAGCATCGCAATGCTAACTGACAAATTTAAATGAGCCTTAAATTTCTTAATAGCTTACATACCCTTAAAGCACCTAATAAACATGGCAAGTGTATTAAAAACCGAGAAGAGTTAAATCAAAATGATTGAATTTCACACAACCCGCAGCCATCCGAAAACTTAAAAGGATGGTTTAAAAATATGTATGAAAATAATTGGGAACTTCAAGCATAAAAGCTTTTGCGTATTGAGTCCCCATTGCCAAGTCAAATGTTAATAAATAGCTTGGAACACTGCAGTGCAGTTCTATTATTTTAGCTGCGTTTTACGTATCTTGTTCCCTTTCAATAAAAACAACACAATGTTTTGCAGCCCTCAAAAATAAAAAATGAGAACGAATTTGAAAAACATGACAAAGATTACTGCCACTCGGGAATAAACATAAGCCTACGAGAAAGGCGGATTGGCACCATAATCATAGTTCAGTGCCAATCTATCACTGAAACTCTCAAGTACCCTGCAACAACCCATTTTTTATGAATATCCTTTTAGAAGCCTTAAAATATCTTTCATTACACTGGAAACACTTGTGACAACTGGTTCTGAGGGAAGTGTATGCCAAAAGCAATAACAAGAATTACTAAATCCAATAGCAGTTTTGAGGCAACAGGAGTTAATTAACAAGTTATTTTGGATGTTTCTGATACCGTGATCGTTTAAGACTAGACTATGGAACTGTGACGGGCCGAAAGAGAGGTTGTGACTCAAAGGCAGGATGCAAGCAACGGAGTTCTTTATCAAGGAACACTCTCCTTAATATACAAAACGGCAAGGCAACAGGACATGGCATGTTCGAGGAAATGACAATGTTACAGGGGAAAACAGCAGACATGAATTTTCATGTTCGTTTTAGTGCGAGGGAAGAGCGAAGATACAAGCATAATATATACAAAAGGAATTATGTACAATTGTGTGACACACGGTTGGTACAGAACTTTTCTAAATTACAAATAGGACGAACGCTATGGAATTACCGAATCACCTGTAGAATTATCACCCCCAAGATCCCCACCTGTAGAATCATCACCCCCGAATTTCCCACCTGTAGAATCGTCACCCCCAGAATCCTCCACAAATAGAATTGTCACCCCAGAAATGCCCACCTGTAGATGTGTCACCCCCCAGGTATCCCACCTGTATACTGTATTTAGGATGATAAACATTTTACAATGGATATTGAATAGCATTTACCATCAACGTAGTTTAAAATATAAATTTATTCATTACTAAAGGTGTTATAAGTATAAAAAGAAATAAATAATTTACATTTTACAATGGATATTGAATAGCAATATGTTCACACAAATTTAAAAAAAGCGTTATCAGCGAAACGTTCATGCGGGTACTTGGATCCACAAACCGAATTACCTTCACGTTAAATGTTTTCAGTTGAAAAAATGAATTTAAAAAAAAAAAGCATAAGATACTTTACATAATATAGTTATGTAGCAATAGGGTACTTATAACATCGGTGATAGGCACCATGTGAGCATCTACTACCGCTGTCAAAGGTATGGAAATCTTGAAAAAGATTGCAAGTATAAGACTGATGATAAAGTGTGGGCAAAATTTTCCGGAAATCTAAGACACCATAGAATGTAATTCCCAAAAAACAAAATATATAAACTGCACGAAGTTGAACAAACTGGATAATCATACAATGAATTCAAGAAATTTGCAAAGCTTACGATTTGGAATTACGGAAATTGGCAAAAAAAAAAAAAAAAAATGCGGACCATGGATACTAAGGATGACAAAGAGTGGCTAACTAAATATTCAATCTGTTATGAAATATTTCAAATTCGAGAACTAATAAATGACAAATATTTAACAAGAAACTGAAGACTTCCTTGTTCTTTAAACGCTTCAGTAATGTGGATTTGACATACACCAATTATGCATGTGATATGCAAAATACTTAACAATATTGACAATTAATCCTGATATACGATAAACTGATTTCGAAGGTCCTGTAGCGAGTAAGGTTCCCCCATTTAATAGGATCAAGAAAGTAGTCCATATATTGCATTCTACTAGGGATACCAAAAACATTTTAAACGCTTTTATTAGTAGCGAAAATAGACAGGAACTATTGTTTTTATGTACACTTGCCCATAATGCTCGACTAAGGTGGCAGGGTGGGAACATATTTTATAAAAGTGGCTTATATGGCCAGCCACAGGGCACCTGGTGGAGACATTAATTTGGCCCACTTAGTCCATCAGTGAGCAGTAATATTAATTTGTTTCTGAATTAATAAAGGAAAACTTTATAGCCACTTGATTACCTTTTAAACTTCTACCTTAAATTTTATATATGCATAATGGCGTAATCTAATATATTAAGAATAGTCGAGTTTCATAAACACTATAGTACAAGTAAAGTTCTTGTAACTATTTAAATACTTTAAATTTCCTTTTTTTCAATCTTTTGGTTAACATATAAAGTACCCCATTTTGGTTGATTTATACACTTACATAGCACATTCATCCTCCAGCTACTCTATTTCGCTGTTGCTTTCCCTGAACTAACAATTTCTGGCAAAAACCATTTAAATTTGACAAGCCATACAACTCTTCAATACATCTGTTTTCTTATGATGTCTTAATACTGACGTTAACGCTTCAAGTAATGTATAGATGTTAAGATGTTTTCACTAATAATTCCATCTCTGATGACCATTGCAGTAAGCAGCCACACCTACACGGAAAGGTCAAAGATCAGAGGTCTTAAAACCAAGCACCTCCCCATTACACAGAGTACACTTCCTACACCACCTGTGCTAAGGTCGAACCAATCATATGTTAAGTCTTAAGGAGATTCATCGTAAATTATTATGAATCCACTACCAGCATATAGATGATAATGCTATCCAATATAGATGAAACAAAGCATAAATGAAAACAGTTTTAAATCCATCGATTTGAAAGTTATTCTCCGGTAGTCAAATTATAGCAGTCAGGAAAGTGTAGGGGGCGGGGTCCTTGCCGGATTCTATGTTATGCTTATTACGAAAAAATATCTTGCTGGTAATTAATTTACTGTAGTCTTTAAAACACCGACTTGATTTAGTTACTTACACTGAATATAGTTCTTGGAAGTTCCATATATTTGGAATTTACGAGAGTTTGTGCACTCTGAGATTTATATTTCAATGTTATAAGTTCTCCACTGAGACATTGTGTCTTCCTGACGTTAGAGACCGTAATATATGTAATGTATACCCTTTCAAGAGGGGCTCTTTGCAACAGCCTGTACCAATTCCGTAATGCCTCTCTGGCCAGATATCATCCACGAATAGAATACAAAAATACTGGCTTGGTTAAAAAACAATTGATGAATATGTCTATTGTAAATAGGATATCTTAAGACTACCGTTTATCAGCACCAACTGATGACCAATCATATTCCAATAACCTCTGAAGTCGAAACATTAACAAACATAATTAAATTGGACACTGGGTTGATATTCAATTCACTGTGAGTCAAATGACACGGAGATTAACACCAGTCTTGTTCCTAGTTTGGCTCCACTGAATAACACCTACGGCAATTCCTGGATTATGAAAATAATTCGTTACTCAAAATCGATACAAAATCAAATAAACTTTACCTTTACATTAAGTTCGGCTAATGAGAAATAACTGGGGTCTTCGTTTCTGCCTCTTGCCAAAACCAAACTGAAATACTTTTGTACAACCGGTAACCGATCGTCCCACTTCCTTGTATGTCGTAGTGTTTTGTGAACTGTTGTTAAGCACCAACAATGCCTGAATTCCAGGAACTCGACCAATTTGATAAATTAACATTACCATACTATTGTTAAACATTTTATTTCTGAGTAGCTATTGTCCATATTGAAAAGTTCTTATTGAAATAAATTCCATATGGCAAGCATTTTGTGTACATATTTTCAGCACATTGCTTAAATATTGTCCACAATAGAAGAGATATATTGAATCTGGCAATTTCACAAGAAATCTATTGAAGGTTTTATATCAATATGATAACTTTCGTTGGTCTATTATTGATCAATAAGACATTTGAAAATTCAGAATACTGTTCATTGTTAATATAAAGTCAAATCAGAACCTCGTGTTATTATGAAGTTAAATCAGAACCTAGTGTTGTTATGAAGTCAAATCGGTTCTCGTGTTATTATGAAGTCAAATCGGTTCTCGTGTTATTATGATGTCAAATCAAAACCTCGTGTTATTATGAGGTCAATTCAGAGCCAGGTGTTAATATGAAATCAAATTGGAGCCTCCTGTTAATATGAAGTCAAATCAGAACCTCGTGTTATTATGGAGTCAAACCAAAGCCTCCTGTTAATATGAAGCCAAATTGGAGCCTCTTGTTATTATGAAGTCAAATAATAACCACGTGTTATTATGAAGTCAAATCAGAACCATGTGTTATGAAGTCAAATCAGAGTCACGTGTTATGATGAGGTCAAATCGGAGCCTCGTGTTATTATGAAGTCAAATCAGAGCCTCGTGTTATTATGAAGTCAAATCAGAACCATGTGTTATGAAGTCAAATCAGAGTCACGTGTTATGATGAGGTCAAATCGGAGCCTCGTGTTATTATGAAGTCAAATCAGAGCCTCGTGTTATTATGAAGTCAAATCAGAGCCTCGTGTTATTATTTGGTTAAATCGGAGCCCTGTGTTATTAAGAAGTCAAATCAGAACCTTGTTCTGTGAAGTCAAATCAGAACCTTGTTCTGTGAAGTCAAATCAGAACCTTGTTCTGTGAAGTCAAATCAGAACCTTGTGTTAATATGAAGTCAGATCAGAACCTCGTGTTATTATAAAGTCAGATCAGAACCTCGTGTTATTATAAAGTCAAATCGGAACCTCGTGTTATCATAAAGTGAAATCGGAGCCTCGTGTTATTATGAAGTCAAATCGGAGCCTCGTGTTATTATGAAGTCAAATCAGAGCCTCGTGTTATTATGAAGTCAGATCGGAGCCTCGTGTTATTATGAAGTCAAATCGGAGCCTCGTGTTATTATGAAGTCAAATAGGAGCCTCGTGTTATTATGAAGTCAAATGGGAGCCTCGTGTTATAATTGAAGTCAAATCGGAGCCTCGTGTTATTATGAAGTCAAATCGGAGCCTCGTGTTATTATGAAGTTACGTCATAGTGACGTCATGAGTGAGGCAAACAGACAATGGCAAGTTCGTCACAAACATCGTGATAGTCTTTTATTTCCAGGATTGACCATTGAAACTCCCTCTGTTACGATCTACTCAAAGGCTAACTTAGGATATTACAAATCATAATAAACAGAGGAGCAAGATTGATATAAAGATGTCCCACCCCGATAAAGGATTATACCTATACTAAAAATTGGCGCCTATACTAATTGAATTATACCGACTGCCTGTTTCAGCTAGAATAGTCTTTTTGTGCAATGACTCATGAAGTTATCAAAACCGGATGTCCAAAATATCTAAGAGAATTGCTGCATATTGTGCAGCCTTCATATTGTGCAGCCAACATATTGTACTGACACGAGAATAATTACAGATGGTTTCAAGTTATTGGAACCACGATACATGTCTACTGTAGGTTCTATAGCTTTCAAATATGCGGCCCATGACTGTACAATAAGCTCCCATTAGATATTCGAAAGACATGATATTAAGGCCTTCAAGAAGATATTGAAGACTTTCTCGTTTTCGGAGTGTTTCGATATGTGAATTTGACAAACACGGAATACGATGTATGATACGATAAATACATAAGAATGTATATGGCAAACATATTGTAGGTCCTGTAAAGTCCAGGTTCTCCTAATGTAATAGGACCAGGAAAACAGCCATAAAGAAAAGTGAAGTAACCTAATATATAAATATGGTTACGCAAACTATATATATATATATATATATATATATATATATATATATATATATATATATATATATATATATATATATATATATATATATGCTTCAAGCTAATACGCTTATTAAGTAAATAAATAAAAAGGTTATAGCACAATTCAATAAACGAGGGGCTTATTAAGAACAGAAGCTAAATTTGGGGTTACCAATATAAATTTTTTCAAGAGTGATAATTTATATGATGTATATGAATTTGATTCCTCGGTTATATCTTCGAAAATCATTTCCCCTGCAAGCACACACTGACCACTCCTCAGTTCCACACCTGAAATGCGCACCCCGCCCCCCCCCCCCCCCCCCCCCCTCCCACACACACACACACACACACACACAAAGAAGCCACCCACAGCATCCCTTCCCTTTAGGACGTAACGACGGTTCATACATGGTTGCAAATGTTGCAACTTATTACGATAATCAACAAATGTGTATTCAAACTTGATAGAAATTTTATACATACATATTTAACTTATTTCTCGATAAGTTACAAGAATAAATACGACAAATTTCACTCCCAATTTCTTCTATGGGACGGTAAACAATTTAACTATTACGAGCCGAAAAAACGAGTCTCAACTGATCATGAAAATGAAAGTACTGGCCAAAACTGAAGCACAAATAGTATAAATTTTATCAGGACCCACTTAGAAGTGGGTCGTGGTTTAAATCATAGACACAAATTTCGTAGTTAGCAGATCATCAACCAAGATTTTGTGTACGAAAGACAATTAAGTTTATAAGCAGGTTTGCTTCACAAATCAATGCCGGAGGTAACTTGCACATGAAAGTATGTATCGTCATTTTGGACATTCAAAAAACAACTAAAAAAGCAAGTTAACAATTATCTTTACATTTGGGTAACGCAGAAAACGTGTTTCTAACATGTGACAATCAGGCCAAATGAGGCCTTAAACTGACCAGAACAGGTGACAATCTGGTCAAATTAGGCCTTAAACTGGTCAACACAGGTGACAATCAGGCCAAATGAGGCCTTAAACTGGCCAGAACAGGTGACAATATGGTCAAATGAGGCCTTAGACTGACTAAAACAGGGGACAATCTGGTCAAATGACGCCTTAA
>NC_090769.1:298018-350518 GCF_036898095.1 Palaemon carinicauda | reverse complement strand
ACAAATGTGCTCACAAGGTGGCTGAAGCTGGTTGCCAAAGAGGTATCCGTGAAGCCCAGAACACCTGGTGGCAAAGAAAAGCTGCAGAAATACAGTTTCGCTGACCAACGTGACTTGCGCAGCTTCTATGCAGCAACAAAAGAAATATTCGGTCCCACACGGTCATCAGTGGGCAGCCTGAAGGACGCGGATGGGGCCACGACCATCACCGACAGCGAGGGCATCCTGGCCAGGTGGAGGTCTCACTTTGAGAACCTCCTCAATGGCCAAGCAGACACCCCAGACGATCTCCTGCGAATGACCCCGCAGCATCCCGTCCATCACTGGATGGCACTACCACCCTCCATCCATGACTTCAACAAGGCCCTGCAGCGCATGAAGTCCGGCAAAGCCCCAGGGCCAGACAACATCCCGTTGAAGCTCCTCACTCACGGTGGCCCCGGCTTGAGGAACCGTTTGATGCTCCTTATACTGAAAATATGGGAGACCAAGACCCCCCCCAGTGACTTCCGCGATGCAAACATCATTACCATCTTCAAGAAGGGAGACAGGGAGAACTGTAACAACTACCGGGGAATATCACTACTAAGCATCGCGAGTAAGATTTTCGCTCGGATTCTCCTTGACCGACTCCTTATTCTCGCAGAAGACGTCCTGCCAGAGTCCCAGTGCGGCTTTCGACCTTCCCGCGGGACCATAGACATGATCTTCTGTGCGCGACAACTACAAGAGAAGAGCCTCGAACAACAACAGCCCATAATATTCATCTTCTGGGATTTGAAAAAGGCCTTCGACAAAGTACCTCGACCTGCCATGTGGGCTGTCCTCAAAAGATATGGCTGGCCACCCGATTTTGTCAAGCTGGTGCGTGCCCTCCATGACGGAATGGTTGGGAGAGTCTGCCACCAGAACTCTCTTTCAGACCCATTCCCCATCAACGGCGGCCTGAAGCAGGGCTGTGTTCTGGCCCCGACGTGTTTCTCGCTATACACCGCAGCAATGCTCAACGAGATTCCCCCAGACACACCCTCAGTTGACCTACGTTTCCGCATGGATGGAGGCGCTTTCAACCTCGCTAGACTCCGCGCCAGAACCAAGACCACCTTGTGCGCTGTGCGAGAACTGCAGTATGCTGACGACAATGGCACCCCAGGTCAGACGGCAGAGGACCTGCAGTCGTTAGCTGATGCATACAACTCTACCTACGAACGTTTTGGGATGCAATTCAACTCAGACAAAACCAAGACCCTCGTCCAACATCCACCAGGACTGATGCTCCCCAACTTCAATACCACAGTGAATGACCAACCATTAGAACAGGTGGACCAGTTCTCCTACCTAGGGAGCATCCTAACATCAGCTCCCACAAGCAAAAAAGGACGTGGAGAACAGGATCAAGGCAGCCCACTCCGCCTTTGGCCGACTCAACTGCCGCGTATTTAACAACCACGCACTGACAATGACCACCAAAATAATGGTGTTCAGGGCAGTAGTCCTCTCCACGTTCCTGTATGCATGTGAAACATGGACACTATATAAAAACGATATTAAAATCCTAGAACGCTTCCAACAAATGAAACTGAGACAGATCTTGAAAATCCCCTGGGAGAGCCACACCACCAACATTGAAGTCTTAGAACGTGCCTCGCTGACCAGCGTGGAGGCCACCATCATCCACCACCGCCTCCGCTGGATAGGACACGTGCATAGGATGGATCCATCTAGGCTCCCAAAGAAAATATTCTACAGAGAACTGACCCAGGGCACCAAACCACGAGGTGCCCCGAAAATGCGCTATAAAGATCAACTAAAGCGCACCCTGGCTCTAACTGACATCGATCCTTCCTTATGGGAAGAAACAGCCAGGGACAGGAAAACCTGGAGGAGTACAGTACACCATGGCACCGTGGACTTCGAGGAGAGGAGGAGACAAAATGAGGAGGCTAGGAGGAGAAGAAGGAGAGAGCGATTAGAACAGCCCCACCCACCACCTACCCTCCCTTGTGAACACTGTCCGCGACTCTTCCACCACAGACTAGGACTTAACAGCCACATCAGGCATAAGCACCCACCCCACAGATAGGAGGCTGATGGCTAACGACAGAACCCAATACTCGGACACGAGTGGGCGCCGACGACTTTTGTACACTTTTCGCTTACTGTCATCATTCGGTACCATAGTTACTAATGTTGTAGGAAGTAGGCTTATATCTATGCATAGAGTTACAGGGTTAAAACTCTTCTGGCCCCAACCGAGATGGATAATTTTCTGGTACAATTCCATCAGGACATGGTTTGAGCCCCCCAAAAAACGGATTTTGACATAGGAAAAATCCATTTTTGGAGAGATAGCTATGTCGTCCTGATGGCCAGACTGTTACTTTTCCATCCCCTCCCAATTCTCAGTGTGGGACCTCACGTCACTCAGTGGATGCTCTGGATTGGTTAAACAGGAAATGTGTTAATTGTAGCACATCAAGATTGGGAGTTGTAATGGCTCTCTTGCACATGTATCATACCCTTACCTTATCCTTCGAGACAAGGTTAACTCTATTCGGGGAAGGATAACCATGCCTTGTTATTACCACGTCCCTGATTTATGCACGATATTTCTCAGGATATTCGCTCCGGAGGTTAGAACTCCGTTGATACCTCGAAGACAAAATTTCTCTGGCATATCACTCACAGAAATATCCCAAGCTGCTGCTAATGAGGAATTTCCATCAGGACGACATGGCTATCTAACCCAAAAATAGATTTTTCCTGTGTCAAAATCCATTATGTGTACAGAATGTTATGTACTGTGTACAAAATCAGACTCAAGACGAAAATCAACTTGAGCATTGTAAAAATGGATCTCTTTCGTAACTCTAGGACCTTGTGTATATATACCTGTTAAGCCCCACGATTCGGCATAAGTTTAAGAATGCATATAGAACTTCCTGTACATGTACTTTTATGTATGTACATAATTGCAATATTCATGTTTTATGTAAGAAATGAGTTAGCAGCTAGAGTGGATATGAATGTGTTGAGGTGGTTTGGCCATGTTGAGAGAATGGGAAATGGCTGTCTGCTAAAGAAGGTGATGAATGCAAGAGTTGATGGGAGAAGTACAAGAGGAAGGCCAAGGTTTGGGCGGATGGATGGAGTGAAGGAAGCTCTGGGTGATAGGAGGATAGATGTGAGAGGCAAGAGAGCGTGCTAGAAATAGGAATGAATGGCGAGCGATTGTGACGCAGTTACGGTAGGCCCTGCTGCTTCCTCCGTTGCCTTGGATGACCGTGGAGGTAGCAGCAGTAGGGGATTCGGAATTATGAATCTGCATCGGTGGTGGATAATGTGGGAGGGTGGGCTGTGCCACCCTAGCAGTACCAGCCGAACTTGGTTGAGTCCCTTGTCAGGCTGGGAGGAACATAGAGGAGACGTCCCCTTTTTTGTTTCATTTGTTTGATGTCGGCTACTCCCCCAAAATTGAGGTAAGTTCCTTGGTATATGTATGTATGTATAAAACACTTGAAATACCTTTCTTGTAGCTTCACATGGTATAAGGAATTATATGAAAATTTCTGTACAGTATAAAAATCTTTATCGTACAATTTTAGACAAAAAAAAAAAAAAAACCTTTCCATTATCAAACGACAATTGCTCAATTTATTTTCTGATGATATACTTTATGTTTTATGTAGGAAATCAATTCAGCTCTCAAATAAAATCTTCTTATTCTTTCCGTTTACTGTACATTATTTACTTAGGTATGATACAAAAGGATGCAAGTAGGTTGAAAAATATCAAAACAGCACTCAGTAAAAATTTAGCATTTTTTAACCAGACACAGATTTGTACCAATGACATATCAAAATAACTGCATCACTGTGAAAGATAAACTTTTACACAATTTCCATATAAAATAGTCCTCAAACGTACTTCTTATCTTTTCTATGATTACCGTAATTTTTTTTTTTAAATTTAACGTTCTTCACGCATTTCTCAATATTTTAAGAATGATAAAGACATGCTGCTTGAATCATAAAAAGTTCAATCATTCCTCGCCATAATGCACCAAATCAGCTCATATCTGTAAAAGTTTGGTTGTCAGAAAGGCTACTTATCACACTGGCCAGAAGCATTATAACAACATTAGTGCACCCTCTAAAAGCACGAGGGGTTAAGTTAGTCAAATAACCCATATGAAATCATGACAACTACAAAAACTCTACTGTAAACACTGTTGAGCCGACACGAAAGCCTGAGTTTAAAGGCAGTTATACGCCGCCACTAGTAAAATATACTAGGTTCGTGTTAAACAAAAAATTACCACAAGGGATCAAAGCTTAGAAAAGCTAACAACTAATATGAAAGCGGGGCGTTTCGATAAAAAAAAACTTAACAACACCTCCCTGCTGCTGTCATGAAGTTAGGAGTTGAGAGAGAGATAGAGAGAGAGAGAGAGAGAGAGAGAGAGAGAGAGAGAGAGAGAGAGAGAGAGAGAGAGAGAGAGATTGATTGATTGATTGATTGAAAGTTTTCTGGCATCCTGACATCTAAGGTCATTGACGCCGATACCATTTACTGTATATGAAAATTAAAAGAGAATTCGATTAAAACCATAAAAATTAAGAAGTCATTAAAATAGTTAAATAGTTTTCAGAAGACCTGCTTCTGAAATAAATCTAAAAATTCCGCTCGCATAGTAAGACACATCATGTCCAAGAATCTTGGCAAGGATAAACCTGCCATCCTCACCTTGAGCCTCAAACAGATATCTATTTCTTAGGTTAGTAAAATTAGGGCATTCGGTCAACAAATGCCTCACTGTTAAAGGTACTAAGCAGTCCTCGCAATACGGTTGGTGTTGGCCCTTCAGCAGAAACTCGTGTGTCAACCGTGTGTGACCAATACGGAGACGACAAAGAGTCGTCTCCCATTTTCGGGGAATCATGTTATACCTCCAAGGTGATATGATATTTGTTACTTCCCTCATTTTATTGCCGTCTTGACTGTCCAAGTGCTGTTGCCATTTATCACAAACCAATTTCTTGATGTAAGGTAGGAGATCGTTACATGGAATGGGATACCTCCTTGGTAACAACTCGGATGCCGCATTCTTCGCCAGTAAATCTGCCTTCTCATTCCCAGACACACCTACATGTGCTGGAACCCAACAAAATCGAACAGTTATACCTTTCCGTCCAATAATAAAAAGCCATTCTAAAATCTTTAAAACTAGAGGGTTACTAGAATTAAAAACTTCTAAAGCTTGAAGAACACTCCTTGCATCACTAAAAATTGTAAAATTACCCTCCTTTTCCAAAGCTATTTTCTCAATAGCGGTTAATATGCCATACAGTTCGGCAGTAAATATGGAAGCTGTTAGAGGAAGTGCACCTCTACAATTAAAATCATTACTATGTACTCCAAATCCAACGCCAGCATCAGATTTGGAGCCATCAGTATATATAAAAGTCGATCCCCTATGTTCTTCGACATGTTCCATAAAAAGAGACCTGGATTCTAAGTCAGTCATATTCTTCTTAACTCCAATAAAGTATTTACAAAATGATATGTCAGGTAATTTCCATGGAGGCGTTGATGATACCTTGAATGGAAGTACCTTATTTCTAATTATATCCAGACTATTTAAAAATCGTTTCACCCGAAAGCCATAAGGTTGAGGAGATTTTGGGTGCAACTCAAAGTATGATGCGTGTCTTACAAGGCTTGCAGTCTGAAAGGCTAGAGAGCTAGGGAGTCTTTGCAATCTAAACCAATACCGAAGAATGGAAGACATTCGGTAAAGGTCTAGAGGTAACTCTCCAGCATCAACAAGGAGACTTGGGATAGGCGAGGTTTTAAAAGCTCCAGTAGATAATCTAATACCTGCATGATGTATCGAGTCTAATATTTTTAACCGGCTTGGGGTGGCTGAAGAATATACCTCACAACCATAACTAATTTTGGAAAAAATCAAGGCCTTGTATAATTTTAAAATAGTATTGCGGTCTGCCCCCCATGATGTATGGGACAATACTTTTAAGATATTCAGAGCTTCAACACATTTAGCTTTTAGCGCTTTTAGGTGAGAAACCCATGTAAGTCTACAGTCAAATATCAAACCTAAAAATTTGGTTTCCGATACACATGGTATCCGTTGACCTTTAATGTATATATCCGGGTCTGGATGTACTCCCCGGATACGACAAAAATGGACAATGGTAGTTTTACTTGTCGAGAACTTAAATCCATTCATGTCAGCCCACTGGATAATTTTATCAATAGAGAGTTGGATTTTTCTCTCAACCATTGCCATTCTAGTGCCAGCAAATGATATTGAGAGATCATCCACAAATAGTGTTGAGAGAACATCCTGGGGAATGGCTGAGGATATCCCATTAATTGCTAGTGCAAAAAGGGTTACACTCAGCACACTACCCTGAGGAACTCCTTCTTCCTGGCACTTACTCTCTGATAGAGTTTCCCCCACTCTCACTTGAAAAACTCTACGTGAAAGAAATGCCTGAATAAATAGTGGCAGCTCTCCTCTCAATCCCAATTCATGAATGGTTTTAAGAATACCATATCTCCATGTGGTATCATATGCCTTTTCAAGGTCAAAAAATACTGTAACATGGTGCTGTTTGGAAGCAAAGGCTTCACAAATAGAAGACTCAAGTCGTATCAACACATCAGTCGTTGAGTGCATTTTTCGGAATCCACATTGAATCGGTGATAAAATACCTTTCTTTTCAAGGTACCATATCAGCCTTGCATTGACCATCTTCTCCATAATTTTACTTAAACAAGATGTCAATGCAATAGGACGATAGTTTGCTGCTAAAAACTTGTCTTTACCGGGTTTTAAAAAGGCTAAAATAATGGCTAGTTCCCAAACACTTGGGTAACTATGATCATGCCATATTCTATTAATAATGCTTAAAATAAATAGCTTTGTATTAAAATGTACATGTTTAATCATTGCATATGGAATTCCATCGGGTCCAGGGGCTGTATCGTTGCAATGAGCAAGTGCGGAATCAAATTCTCTTTCAGTGAAAGGAGAATTATACGACTCTTCCCTTCTTGTTGCAAAATTTAAAATTTTATTTTCTTCAGTGCTCCTATACTGGTGACCAGGGGCTCCTTCACACTTGCTGGATACATTTGAAAAATGATTAGCCAAGGCATTGCTAACTTCATTTGCTTCAGTTACATACTGGCCATTCACCTTCAACACTGGTGGTGGGTTGGGGGTGAATTTGCCAGCTATCTTGTTTACTTTCCTCCACACAGAAGATGCTGGTGTTCTACTGTTAATGGAGGAAACAAAAGACATCCATGACTGGCGCCTTGCTTCTTTCATGGCACGACGGAACTGTGCTCTACATTTCTTGTACATAATTAAATTCTCATCAGTTCGGAGTCTACGCAATCGTGTTAGAGATCTTCTTGTGGCTCTGTGGAGTGCAGTTAGTTCTGAAGACCACCACGGGACTGGTCGTCGTTTGAATAACCCTGTTGTTTTGGGAATTGAATTGACTCCTGCTGTATGAAGAGTTCCATTCAGCAGGTCTATAGCATCATCAATACTTTCAAACTGTTCTGCTCTCCCTTCGATTTCACTTAGCTCGGAAAATTTAACCCAGTCTGCCTTGTCTAGATTCCAACGTGGCGATCTTTGCAAAGGTGGACCCTTGTTGGTGTTTATAATGATTGGTGCATGATCACTAGTATGCCAATCATCTAATGTCCTCCAAAAAATCAAGAAGGCAGTTAGAGCTTGCAATTGAAAGGTCAATGCATGACAAAGTACCTGTCTGAACATGGAAGTGCGTGGGCTCTCCTGTATTAAGGAGCCCCACATCCTCATTCTCCACAATTGATGAGATAATATTGCCCCTTGTGTTGGCCAAAACATCACCCCATAAAGGATGTCTACCATTCATATCTCCCAGTAAGAGAAAAGGTTGAGGGAGTTGTTGAATAACTTCTGCTAAATCATCATATAAAATATCATCATTTGGAGGTAAGTACAGAGAGCATATTGTATATTTTCTCCCTATATCAATTTGTACAACAACTGCCTGCAGGGTTGTACGTATAGACATGGGTATTTGGGGAACATCTCGACGAATGTACATGAGACTTCCGCCATGGCTCCCTGCTTGTTGATTATATGGTGTTCTATAGCTAACATACTCTCGAGGACTAGGAGTGTTAGAATCAAGCATACTTTCCTGTAGACATACTATTATGGGGGAATGCTCATGAATTAGGAGCTTAAGTTCTTCATATTTCGCCCTCAAACCCTGACAGTTCCATTGCAAAATGGAGGAGAAAACTATGGATTATTTCTGGAAGACGTCTTGGGTGAGGTCTTCCCATTAGCAGTTTTTAATCTAACATTATTACTTGTAGGTTTCTTCAGAGATGGTCTTGTTATGTTGGGTTTTACGTTGGAGTTTTTCTTTGTATCTTTTTTATATATTTGTTGAGGGGGATGGTGGACCTCAACTTGAATTTCTGATTTATTTAAATTGTCTTCTGGTTGATCGCCAACATCAACAGACAAAACATCATATTTATTTGATGTCATAATTCTAGTATTTCTTATGGAAGGGGGTGAGAGAGATGGAGGTCTCTCTCTTTTACGATTAATAGGTTGCAGGTTACCAGGTTTTTGTACCTTCCCCACTACAGGTACACCTGATAACTTGGTGTCAGGTGGAATCTCCATTAAATCAGGCAAGGATATGGCCTGGGAGAGGTTAGTACTATCCTTTGTAATGGGGGACAAAGGTTTGATAGTGGTGGGCAATGTCTTTTTGTTGATACTCAATGATAAATCTTTAGGAGGAGATGTTCTTGTCTTATGCAGCACTTTATCAATAGATTGTGAATTCCTTTTTCGAGAACTACCTACAGTAGTAGGTGGGTGAGATGATTCCCGAGGAACTTTTTCTCCTGTTTTTAATGTTTTTGCATAAGTATTAGATTTATTTAATAATCTCTTGGCATGCCCCACGCTTACATGTTCAATAATTGATTTATTGAGGGCAGCCTCTTCTAACTTATAAAACTGGCAGCTCCTATCATTAGATTTATGATTAGAGTTGCAGTTTAAGCATCTTGCCTCAAGTGTACAATCCCCATGGTAAATTTTGGAGCAAGTATTACAAATTTTTTCATTATTGCAAACTTTGGAAGGATGTCCAAATTTAAAGCAATTATAACATTGCAGTGGCTTCTGCTTAAAAGGTTGAACTCTGATCCTTTCGTTTTCTATGTCTATGTGGAAAGGTACATCAGCATCCTGGAAAGTAAGAACAATCATTGATGTTCCAGGTACTTTATGTACTTTCCACACTGATAGGGGACACATGGCCAATATCTCCCCTTCAGTAAATTCATACAGATCCCTATTAAAAACCACTCCCCTTCCATAGCTAAAGTTTAGATGGGGTTTGATGTCCAATTTTATATCATCATTTACTGTCTTCAAATTAGACAGTATAACAGACTGTGTGTATGACTTGGCCTTTATCAAGAAACTTTTCTTCCCGAATCGAGATATATCTCCAGGTGCGATCGTACCTACCTTCCTCTGAAGAAATTTGCATATCTTGAAATAATTTTCCGTACCTCCCACAGATTGAGCAAGAAGCCACATTGGTGGTTTTGGCTTTCTTTGGGATGGTATATCTGCCTCTATATCTTTATCAGCCCAGTCTGCTGGTCTGTAGACATCCAGATCTTTAGGTGCCCCATCACAAAGAGCACCCTTAACACTCATATTACCTACTTTAATATCAACAATGTTACAGCTTGCATTAAATGCTTCCTCATGACAATTAAATGATAACCAAGATTCCCAATTATCATCTTGAAGTTTCATTCTAATTTCTTTTATTGATCCGTAACACTCAAATATTTTATGTAGCACATCATAATTAGCTTCTAAAGGGATTTGGGTAACGTGCAGGACTTTCAGTTTTCCTGTGTTGCCCAAATTACCCTTTTTCAGAATATTTAAAGAACAGTCCTTTTTAGTTCCTAGGTCGTCAACGGAGTTTTCTTTAAATGAATTGCCAGAGGTCGTCAACAGTGCCGGGGGCGAGTCAGCATATCCAGGGGAGGTGGGGTCATTTTCACAAGAATCCATCATAAAAAAGAAGAGAGAAGAGTGATTTTTTGAAGTTTGATTTACCTGCTTGAGAACATTAAGGCATCACATGTTGGGAAGGAAATTTACACTCTCCACTACCGGCACAGTAAGAGTATACTTCCCAGATGGTCCACTCCATACCCTACCCGAAGGATAGCATCAAAACAGATATAGAGGCACAGGTGTAAGCTGAACCCGCCTGTTAGGACTGAGACCAAGAAACTATGGAATCATCCTCCCCATATCTGTAATGACGGGCTTCCGGCCAGAAGCCGAGAGTCCTACCCCAAGCATTGGATCCCCCTGGATTCCGAAGACCCAACACTTGGAATAGTTCCGCCAAAAAGGTCCAAACCATCTTCGGGATGGCTGAGATCATCCTATACACTCACATATAGCTTTGAGCACAAACGCCTCCCAACCGCGACACCTTTCACATTCATCAAAGCAGGCAGCAATACCGGATGCATAAACATCCGCCCAAGTGGCAATAACAGATGTAGAAACATCCATGCCATAAATAGAAAAAAAAAAATAATAAACATACATATATATGTAAAAATATACACATATACATATGGAAAATTTTACTCATAGGGTTGGGACAGCATCATGAAAGAAAGTTTATAATATTAGGAGAAGGTTGAAGCAATATAAAGAGGAAGAAAAAGATAAGAAAGAGAGAAATTTAGATTCGAACTGGGGGAGCAATTTCCCCAAGTTCGAGAGCCCTCTTGCCCGTCACCAAGATTCAGCATGGGAATGAAATGCCGTGCTGAAGCTCAATGACTTCATCAAGGCATTCTCTCATTAAGAGGGAAGAGAGAGAGAGAGAGAGAGAGAGAGAGAGAGAGAGAGAGAGAGAGAGAGAGAGAGAGAGAGAGAGAGAGAGAGAGAAACATTAATTATAGCTTAAACAAACATATACTGTACAGTACTGTACTATAGTTACAGCTGAGATTCTGGGCAAAATGAGCCCCCATCCTCTGATGACAGATACCTTACAGTGATTATATGTTAGTATAGTTTGAAATTTTTAAGGGGATGCATTGTGACGGCTGCTGACGAAGGAGAAAAATTAATAGCTATGGTGCCATTAGGGGGTGGGACTTATTTTGCCCGGTAACTTTGCAGTAACTATACATACATAAAGGTATGCCCTTAATCTTTTGAGCCCCCTCTTAAATGATTTGGTAATGATGCCCCCCCCCCCCCCTTGTCTTATTTTACTTGGAAAATTTACTCAAAGCATTTTAGCACAAAAACTATAAAATATAGGAATTTACAAAATTCATCATCCTATGGTTCACTAAATTTTCTTTCCATTAATACACAATGATACACGTGCAAAATTTTCATATACTGAACACAGATGATAAAGGAGAAAAAATAGTAATTAATGGATGTATATTACATCATATGGCGCAGAAGGAAGTAGAAATAGTAGACGTAAATTACGAACAATGGAGCTCATGGGGCTTAAAATTTCTGTGTGGTAGAATGAAAAAAATATATTCAATTGACAATTTTAATTCTTATTATACAGCCTATATTATGGTACATTAGTATCACAACTTTATAAAAGACCTTAAGTCTATAAATTCATAAAAGTATTCTTTCTAACAATATAAAACTGCTTGTTTTCATAAATACTCCAGTAAGTAGTCTAGACTAGTAGTAACTTGGTACTAAACAATAAACCTAAAATAATACTCACCTTCATTTAAGAAATGTCTAGGCAGTGTCTTTAATTCACAATATCAAGAAAAACAACCCTATTTGATTATAAATATTTCATGAAATGTTGCCTAAAATAATGAACAATATTCTCCATACATCTAAAATCGGTTAATATATTTAAAAAAAAAAATTTAAATATTTTCAAATTATTCCTAAAACTGCTCATATGATGCTAACTTGAACTACATTCATGAACCTACTCCTAAAATTGCGGGGCCAGACACTTGCGATTTTTCACCCTCGTATGCATGATGTGTTTGATGAGCTGAAAAAATATAAGAAGTTTCAGTTTATTTGTATTTTTCCTAGCTATACAAAACCGAGTCCTTTAGAATTAGGAGTCTTTGGTGAATTTAGAATTACCGTCCAAATCATTAAAAAGAGGTAGTTAACCCTTTTACCCCCAAAGGACGTACTGGTGCGTTTCACAAAAGCCATCCCTTTACCCCCATGGACGTACCGGTACGTCCTTGGAAAAAATGCTATAAAAATTTTTCATATTTTTTAATAATTTTTTGAGAAAATTCAGGCATTTTCCAAGAGAATGAGACCAACTTGACCTCTCTATGACAAAAATTAAGGCTGTGAGAGCAATTTTAAAAAAATATACTGCAAAATGTGCTTGGAAAAAAATAACCCCCTGGGGGTTAAGGGTTGGAAATTTCCAAAAACCCCGGGGGTAAAAGGGTTAACGATTGGTGGTAGGAGCAGGAGAGTAATCCCGCCCACTCGCATGTCAAAGATTCTTAATATTTTACTTAATTGGAAATGCCTGTCTCAATGGTCCTGTACGGTAATGAGGGAGAAGACTCCAGGTCTTCCTATCAGGCAATCATTGGGATAACTAGACTGATAGGGTCTTGTAAGTGCTTGAATGATGCAGTCTGGAAATACTTGGTGCAGAATAGCCAAAGAATAGGTATTCATTCAACCATTCTCACACTACTCACAAAGGGAAGATGGGGGAGAACTACTACTTACAGATCCCGTCTAATTTGAATGGTGCTCAAAAATGTAGCGTACCAGCATCAATGTCAGATCCGACTTATGACAGCACAAGAGCTTCAACCATAAGTAAGGGGAAGGAAAAAAGCAGAGGAGCTATTCTTTCTACCTTTCCTTCAGGCTTACATCAAACATGTTACCATAGACAAGATGCTTCCTGTCCCATAAAGGAAGCTGGGCTGGCTACATAACAACAGAGTTCCCACCACAGGGCCAAAAACAAGTGTTGAAGGACTTATTGGTATAATCCTTTAAGAAGGCTGAAGGATGTTTGGCATACCCAAACTACAGCACCTGTCCGACTGCAGATTCTTAGCAGTCTAAGTGAGAATACCCAACTTTGTGAGCTCTACATAGACCTGATACCTCTAACCCTTCAATGGTCGAAATGTACACTCTAAATCAAGGTTATTAAAAGGAAGGAAATTAATCAACACAACCTAATCATGCTTCTTACAGAGCTGGCCATCATATGCTCTAAAAAGTCTCCGCAAGTTAGAAAGCAACCATGTTACGATACCTCTTTCTTGGTTCTGCCAGTGCTATGGGAGAAATGCTGACACTATAATACAAGATATTAGGTCCTTTCAAAAGCTTCAACCGAAGTACCTCTAGACAGAAGATGGCACGCCATCCCAGATAGTACAAGGGAGGTTCTCTGTAAGTGCTAGGAGATTGGGATTCATTATGCATTTGATAATCTGGAAGTAACCAGAATCATCCGACAGGGATGATCAACATCGGTTGATCAACTGGCAAAACAGGGTGAATGGAAAAAAGTATACGTTCCAGTAATATCATTTTAAGCTAATATAACTTATTTGCTTTTTGGGCCAAAATTGCATGGTACGGAAAACTTTAATGGTCACAGAATCTTAACTTTTCAACTTGCATCAATCAATAACCACTCTTTTTAATTGTACAATCATAGCAGAGTCAAAAGAAAAGTCTGCTTGCACCACTTTTTTAAAATGGGACACGTATGGATTGCCTCATTCATTGTTCCAAGAATGATTCAAAGTTTCAACATCAGAGGACTTTAAATCATGGATTACTTTGTTGAATGCAGCTATATATATAATAAAAAAAAAAAAAAAAAAAAAAACAATACTCCAAGAAGGCTGTAAATGAAACAGCCTAATTTCTTCATAGGGCCAAGTAGAAAATCTATGACAAGATTTTTGACTTTCGGAATAACCAATGTTGTGGGGATTCTTGAGGTCGTCTGATAATCATCAATAATTAACGTCTCCTAAATATAAAGGTAAGGAGAGTAATTAACCTTCAATAAAATCACAAATTCTTTCAAGTATTTTGCATTTTTCTCAAATATACAAATCTGGGTCATTTAATAGAATTATGACTCCAGTGTGTGGTGGGAGAAGTGTATGGTAGAGTAATGATTAATAGGATCAAGGATAAAACAGAATGCAATCTTAGAAGTACAGGGTGGTTTTAGAAGAGGTAGGGGTTGTATGAATCAGATTTTTACAATTAGGCAGATATGCGAGAAATATTTAGCAAAAGGTAAGGTGTATGTTGCGTTTATAAATCTGGAGAAAGCGTATGATAGAGTTGATAGGGAAGCAATGTGGAATGTGATGAGGTTACATAGAGTTGGTGGAAGGTTGTTGTAAGCAGTGAAAAGTTTCTACAAAGGTAGTAAAGCATGTGTTAGGATAGGAAATGAAGTGAGCAATTGGTTTCCGGTGAGAGTGGGGCTGAGACAGGGATGTGTGATGTCGCCGTGGTTGTTTAATTTGTATGTTCATGGAGTGGTGTGAGAGGTGAATACTCGAGTGCTTGGACGAGGATTGAAACTGGTAGAAAGAATGACCATGAATGGGAGGTAAATCAGTTGTTGTTTGCGGATGATAATGTATTGGTTGCAGACGCGGAAGAGAAGCTTGGCCGATTAGTGATAGAATTTGGAAGGGTGTGTGAGAGAAGGAAGTTGAGAGTTAATGTGGGTAAGAGTAAGGTTATGAGATGTACGAGAAGGAAGGGTGGTGCGAGGTTGAATGTCATGTTGAATGGAGAGTTACTTGAGGAGATGGATCAGTTCAAGTACTTGGGGTCTGTTGTTGCAGCAAATGGTGGAGTGGAAGCAGATGTACATCAGAGAGTGAATGAAGGATGCAAAGTGTTGGGGGCAGTTAAGGGAGTAGTAAAAAATAGAGGGTTGGGCATGAATGTAAAGAGAGTTCTGTATGAGGAAGTGATTGTACCAACTATGATTTATGGATCGGAGTTGTGGGAAATGAAAGTGATGGAGAGACAGAAATTGAATGTGTTTGAGATGAAATGTCTAAGGAGTATGGCTGGTGTATCTCGAGTAGATAGGGTTAGGAACGAAGTAGTGAGGGTGAGAACAGGTGTAAGAAATGAGTTAGCAGCTAGAGTGGATATGAATGTGTTGAGGTGGTTTGGCCATGTTGAGAGAATGGAAAATGGCTGTCTGCTAAAGAAGGTGATGAATGCAAGAGTTGATGGGAGAAATGCAAGAGGAAGGCCAAGGTTTGGGTGGATGGTTGGAGTGAAGGAAGCACAAAGTGATAGGAGGATAGATGTGAGAGAGGCAAGAGAGCGTGCTACAAATAGGTATGAATGGCTGCTTCCTCCGGTGTCTTGGAAGACCACGGAGGTAGCGGCAGTAGGGGATTCAGCGTTATGAAGCTTCATCTGTCGTGGATAACGGGGGAGGATGGGATGTGGCACCCGTAGCAGTACCAGCCGAACTCGGTTGAGTCCCTTGTCAGGCTGGGAGGAATGTAGAGAGGAGAGGTCCCCTTTTCTGTTTCATTTGTTTGATGTCGGCTACCGCCAAAAATTGGGGGAAGTGCCTTGGTATATGTATGTATGTATGACTCCAGAGGAGACAACTTTCTCGGACACTTAAATGCAGATGGCTTATTTCCAGAGATCATTTCTCTTGCATCCCAAACATGACTATTAAAAGACACTGTGGCAAACAAAAATCCTAAACTTTGTTACACACCTGCTAAACCATGGTGAAAGCAGTGTGTGTAAAAATGTTATTTTTATTAGTAAAATAAATTTTTGAATATACTTACCCGATAATCATGTAGCTGTCAACTCCGTTGCCCGACAGAATTCTATGGAGGGATACGCCAGCTATCACAATACTAGAAGGGGGTGTACTTACCAGCGCCACCTGTGGCCAGGTACTATAGTACTTCTTGTTGACACCTCCTCAATTTTTCCTCGGTCCACTGGTTCTCTATGGGGAGGAAGGGAGGGTCAATTAAATCATGATTATCGGGTAAGTATATTCAAAAATTTATTTTACTAATAAAAATAACATTTTTCAATATTAAACTTACTCGATAATCATGTAGCTGATTCACACCCAGGGGGGTGGGTGAAAACCAGTGTACAAGATTAAAGGATAGCTAAGTATCCCATATTTCATATAACAGTTATCTCAAATAACAATGAAATAATAAGTACCTGGTAAGGAAGTCGACTTGAACCGTTACTCTGCCTCTTTTTTAAGTTCGTCTTCCTTACTGAGCGCAGCGTTCCTCTTGGAGGCTGAATCAACTCAAAGGTGCTAAAGTATATAGGGCTGCAACCCCTACTAAAGGACCTCTACACAACCTCTAACCCAGGCGCTTCTCAAGAATGAATTGACCACCCGCCAAATCAAAAGGATGCGGAAGGCTTCTTAGCCTACCGTAACAACCATAAAAACAACAATAAAAGCATTCAAGAGAAAGGTTAAAAAAGGTTATGGGATTAAGGGAATGTAGTGGCTGAGCCCTCACCTACTACTGCACTCGCTGCTACGAATGGTCCCAGGGTGTAGCAGTTCTCGTAAAGAGACTGGACATCTTTAAGATAAAATGATGCAAACACTGACTTGCTCCTCCAATAGGTTGCATCCATTATGCTCTGCAGAGAACGGTTTTTATTAAAGGCCATCGAAGTAGCTACGGCTCTTACTTCGTGGGTCCTTACCTTCAGCAACGCAAGGTCTTCCTCCTTTAAGTGAGAATGGGCTTCTCTAATCAGAAGCCTTATATAAAACGAAACCCCGTTCTTGGACATGGGCCTCGAAGGTTTCTTGATGGCACACCATAAGGCTTCTGACTGTCCTCGAATAGGTTTAGACCTATTAAGATAATACTTGAGAGCTCTGACAGGGCAAAGAACTCTCTCTAGCTCGTTACCTACCATGTTGGAGAGGCTAGGTATTTCAAACGATCTAGGCCAAGGACGCGAAGGAAGTTCATTCTTAGCTAAGAATCCGAGCTGAAAAGAACATGTTGCAGATTCGGTCGTGAAACCAATGTTCTTGCTGAAGGCATGAACCTCACTGACTCTCTTAGCTGTTGCAAGGCAGACGAGAAAAAGAGTCTTGAGGGTAAGGTCCTTGAAGGAAGCTGACTGGAGAGGTTCGAACCTAGGTGACATAAGGAACCTTAAGACTACGTCTAGGTTCCAGCCTGGAGTGGGTAGACGACGCTCTTTAGAAGTCTCAAAAGACTTAAGGATGTCTTGAAGGTCCTTGTTGGAAGAAAGGTCCAAACCTCTGTGGCGGAGAACTGAAGCCAACATACTCCTGTACCCTTTAATCGTAGGGGCTGAAAGGGATCTCTCATTCCTAAGATGTAATAGGAAGTCAGCTATTTGGGTCACAGAGGTATTGGTAGAGGATACTGCATTGGCTCTACACCAGCTCCGGAAGACTTCCCACTTAGATTGGTAGACTCTACGAGTGGAAACCCTTCTTGCTCTGGCAATCGCACTGGCTGCCTCCTTCGAAAAGCCTCTAGCTCTAGCGAATCTTTCGACAGTCTGAAGGCAGTCAGCCGAAGAGCGTGGAGGTTTGGGTGCAACCTGTCTACGTGAGGTTGACGTAGAAGGTCCACTCTTAGAGGGAGAGTCCTGGGGACGTCGACTAGCCATTGAAGTACCTCTGTGAACCATTCTCTTGCAGGCCAAAGGGGAGCAACCAGCGTCAGCCGTGTCCCTTCGTGCGAGATGAACTTCTGAAGGACTTTGTTTATTATCTTGAACGGTGGAAATGCGTAAAGGTCGAGATGGGACCAGTTCAGCAGAAAAGCATCCACATGAACTGCTGCTGGGTCTGGAACTGGGGAACAGTACAGCGGAAGTCTCTTGGTCATGGAGGTGGCAAACAGATCTATGGTAGGCTGACCCCACAAGGTCCAAAGTCTGTTGCACACACTCTTGTGGAGGGTCCATTCCGTGGGAATGACCTGATCCCTTCTGCTTAGGCGATCTGCTGAGACGTTCATGTTGCCCTGAATGAACCTCGTGACTAAAGTGAGGTTTTGACTTCTTGACCAAATGAGGAGGTCCCTTGCGATCTCGTATAGGCTCCTCGAATGGGTCCCTCCTTGCTTGGAGATGTAAGCCAAGGCTGTGGTGTTGTCTGAGTTCACCTCCACCACCTTGCCTAGCAGGAGGGACTTGAAGTTCAGCAGGGCTAAATGAACTGCTAGTAGCTCCTTGCAGTTGATGTGGAGCGTTCTCTGTTCCTCGTTCCACGTTCCCGAGCACTCCTGTCCGTTCAAGGTCGCACCCCAGCCCGAGTCCGATGCATCTGAGAAGAGATGAAGGTTGGGGGTCTGAATAGCCAACGATAGGCCCTCCCTGAGAAGGAGATTGGTCTTCCACCACAAGAGAGTGGTCTTCATCTCTTTGGTGACTGGGATAGAGACTGCTTCGAGAGTCAAACCCTTGTCCCAATGAGCTGCAAGATGGAATTGAAGAGGGCGGAGGTGGAGTCTCCCTAGCTCGACGAACAGGGCCAGCGATGAAAGGGTCCCTGTGAGACTCATCCACTGTCTCACCGAGCAACTGCTCCTCTTCAGCATGCTCATGATGCAATCTAGGGCTTGGCTTATCCTTGGGGCCGATGGAAAAGCCCGAAAATCCTGACTCCGAATCTCCATTCCCAGGTACACAATGGATTGGGAGGGAATGAGCTGAGACTTTTCTATGTTGACTAACAGACCCAGTTCTTTGATTAAGTCCAAAGTCCAGTTGAGACTCTCCAGACAGCGACGACTCGTGGAGGCTCTCAACAGCCAGTCGTCTAAGTAAAGGGAGGCTCTGATGTCCGATAAGTGGAGGAATTTTGCTATATTCCTCATCAGATGCGTAAACACCATAGGAGCTGTGCTTAGGCCAAAACACAGGGCTTGGAATTGGTAGACAACCTTTCCAAAAACGAATCTCAGGAAAGGTTGGGAGTCTGGATGAATAGGAACGTGAAAGTAGGCATCTTTCAGGTCCAACGAGACCATCCAGTCCTCCTGCCTGACCGCTGCTAGGACCGACTTCGTCGTCTCCATCGTGAACGTCTGCTTGGTGACATACGCATTGAGCGCGCTGACGTCCAGCACCGGTCTCCAACCTCCTGTCTTCTTGGCCACCAGAAAGAGACGGTTGTAGAAGCCCGGGGATTGATGGTCCCGGACTATAACCACTGCCTTCTTCTGTACAAGGAGCGACACCTCCTGGTGCAACGCTAGCCTCTTGTCCTCTTCTTTGTAGTTGGGAGAGAGGTTGATGGGAGATGTGGTCAGAGGGGGTTTGCGGCAGAATGGTATCCTGTAACCCTCCCTCAGCCAACTGACAGACTGGGCGTCTGCAACTCTCTTTTCCCAGGCTTGCCAGAAGATCTTGAGTCTGGCTCCTACTGCTGTCTGGAGATGCGGAGAGTCAGTTTTTTCCTTTAGAAGCCTTGGAACTTTTCCTAGACTTGCTCCTGGAAGAGTCTGGACGGGAGCTTCCTCGGCTGGGGGCTCTACCACGAAAGGGCGGTATGAACCTCGTAGCAGGAGTATCAGCCACTGGGGTGCGATAAGTCCTGGGGACTGAGGTAGCAACCTTAGTCTTACGAGCCGATGAGGCCACAAGATCATGTGTGTCCTTTTGTATCAGGGCAGCAGACAAGTCCTTAACAAGCTCTTCGGGAAAAAGGAACTTCGAGAGCGGAGCGAAAAGGAGTTGAGACCTTTGACAAGGTGTGATGCTGGAGGAAAGGAAGGTACAAAGCTGCTCCCTTTTCTTAAGAACCCCTGACACAAACATCGATGCAAGCTCGCCAGATCCATCTCTAATGGCCTTATCCATGCAGGACATTAAGAGCATGGCAGACTCCTTGTCCGCAGGGGAGGTCTTCTTGCTGAGGGCCCCCAGGCACCAGTCTAGGAAGTTGAACATCTCAAATGCTCTAAAAACACCCTTCAGGAAGTGATCAAGGTCTAAGAAGGTCCAGCAAACCTTAGAGCGCCTCATTGCTGTTCTACGAGGAGAGTCTACCAGACTTGAGAAGTCAGCCTGGGCAGAGGCAGGTACTCCCAAGCCTGGTTCCTCTCCTGTGGCATACCAAACGCCCGCTTTAGAAGTGAGCTTAGTCGGAGGAAACATGAACGAAGTCTTTCCAAGTTGTTGCTTAGACTGCAACCACTCCCCTAAAATCCTTAACGCTCTCTTAGAGGACCTTGCTAAGACGAGCTTAGTATAAGTAGACTTAGCTGGCTGCATGCCCAGCGAAAACTCAGATGGCGGAGAGCGGGGGATAGCAGAGACAAAGTGGTCTGGGTATACCTCCCTAAAAAGAGCCAAGACCTTACGAAAGTCAATAGAAGGTGGAGAAGACTTGGATTCATCCACGTCTGATGAGGGATCCAGGTGTGCAGCCTCATCATCAGACACCTCATCACCAGAGTGTAGCGAAGAGATCGGTAAGGTATGCTGAACAGCAGAGTCAGCACGAGCTGGAACAACAATATTTGTGGTTTCCTCCTCAAGACTCTGTTGAGGGAACACCTGAGGCTCAGTCTGCAAAGGCTGATCAAAAGAAGTAGCAGAAGGTAGGCGCAAGGGTGGAGGAGGCTGACTCCTGGCATGAGTGTCTGAACTCAAGGGTTGCGCTTGCTGAGTGGTTGGCGGATGCGCAGTAGCAAGTTCCTGAGGAACGAGTTGAGGTTCCTGAGGTGTGAGCTGTGAGAGATGAGGTAGTGGCTGCGCAGAACGCAGTAATTGTCTCGCGAGTTGAGGTTCCTGAGGCGCAAGGCTAAGGTGTTGAGGTGCTTGCCTTGAGGAGGGTTGAGCTCGCTGCAGCGAGAGCTGAGGAGACTGACTCATGGATGGGAGAGGTTGTTGTACCTCAAGAGAGTGTTGCCTCACTGGTGGAACTGCAAGTGGAAGCGGAGGAAGTAAGGTATAAGCTTCCTGTTCCCATTGCTGAGGTTGCCTTAAGGAAGGCGGAGGGAGCTGCACACCACTGGAAACAGTAAACTCAGAGCGTGGTAAGGTATCCTGAGGAGCCTCAACATCGTACGCCTGGCAGGCAGTACTGCGGTCAGGCGGAGCGATCGCAGGAGGAGGTGTAGCCTTCTCGGCCTGACACTCACGCATCAAGACCGCAAGTTGTGACTGCATGGACTGCAGTAGAGTCAACTTGGGGTCGGCAGACACTAAGGTCTGCTGAGGTAAAGCCTTAACAGCAGAGATCTGTTGCGGCAGAACCTTACTCCTCTTAGGAGGAGTGCATTCAACTGATGACTGCGGCGAGTCAGAGCTGATCCAATGACTGCAGCCCGGTTGAGTTCTTGAGGTCTGGACTCTGCGTTTGAGTGGTCTTGAGACCTGAGTCCAGCGTTTCTTCCCTGACAATTGATCAGCAGACGAGTAAAAGACGGGCTCAATCGTCTGCAGGTGGGAGTGACGGTCTCTGGAAGACACGCCCGCAACCACCGAGGATACTTCTGTGCGCCGATCAAGGCCTGCCGAACCCTTTCGCCCTTCGACATAGCTTCTCCCCTGGGCTTGGGAGCTTGCAAGAGGTCCCGGACTGGGAGGACGACTGGCACGCACAGAAGTATCCTCACGCACCACACTGACACTGACACTAGCACTTGGCACTGCACTGACACTAGCACTCGTCACAGCACTGGCACTAATACCACCCACTGCACTCTTGACCTTAAGTTCCTTGACTTCGGCCATAAGAGACTTATGATCACTAACCACTGACTCTACTTTGTCACCTAAGGCCTGAATGGCACGCAAAACAACAGACATATCAGGCTGAGGGCAAATAGTAGGTTCGGGGGTAGCCACTACAGGGGTAGGAAAAGGTAGGGGATCATGAGGTGAGGAAAAAAGTGAAGAGTGAGAAGAACTCCTCCTAACTCTCTCTCTCTCTAACTTGGTTGAATACTTAAGAAGACGGACAAAATCAAGTTCCGAAAGTCCGGCGCATTCCTCACATCGATCTTCTAACTGACAGGGCCTTTCCCTACAGTCAGAACAAGCGGTGTGAGGATCTACCGAGGCCTTCGGAATACGCCTATTACAAGACCTACATCGTCTATGGGTGGGGGCTTGTGAAATGTCAGACATCTTGAATCAAAAGAGTTAGCCAAGTGGGGTTTCAAAATCAAGCAAAAGATCGTTAACCGTTAATCAGGACTAAATAATAGCTATCTAAGCTAATATAGAAGTTTTCCAGTAAAGCGACAGCCGAAATCTGAGAGAAATACTTCACCAAAAGCCGTGAAAATACTCCAAGATCATAAGCGTATCCCAGAACGTCTTGCCGGAAGCACGACAGAGGAAAAATTGAGGAGGTGTCAACAAGAAGTACTATAGTACCTGGCCACAGGTGGCGCTGGTAAGTACACCCCCTTCTAGTATTGTGATAGCTGGCGTATCCCTCCATAGAATTCTGTCGGGCAACGGAGTTGACAGCTACATGATTATCGGGTAAGTTTAATATTGAAAAGTTCAGATTTTCCTGTAGCTATAAAGGAATCATCTGCTATGCTAAGGGATCCAGAACCAAACCTCAAAATACCTGTATCCTTGTTTTACTAAGAGCATCTAGCATTGCAGAGAGGCCAACCATTTGGGTAGTGACCAGCCCTAATAATGTTTTAACTTCAGTAATCTGATGAAAAAGGTGTTTTTTACATGGCAGGTGAAGTTGTAAACATGTTGAGAAAGCTCTGTGAAGGAGTAAATATGAATATGCAAGAGAATTTGACACTTTCCAAACTTCTAGACATACTGTACTGACATGTGCCCAACAGTTTGTAAGTATTAAACTATCAGTATAGCTAAAGATCTTTTAGGCTAAATTTTTTTTTATTTGATCATACCACAAACTATACTTCACAGGGAGGTGCATTGCAGCCCATTTGTTCCTCACAAGAACCACAGAGAGAATGCAGTACAAGATCACCCACGTACCAGAGCACACATGATTATTAGCAACTCCGGAGCCACAGACTGGCTTGAGTTTGGGTAACCCCGTGAGGAACTGCTTTATCAACATGACCAAAATAATGGAATAACTCCACCTCCAAGACTTCCCACCATTGAGGCAAATACCTTTTCATTACCTGTATAACTAGATCCAAATAAGCCCATACAACCTGCCCGAATAAGCATCCCTTCCTCTATCTGAACTGGAAGGATGACCTTGTACTCCTTTAGTTTTGTATGTAGTCTCGTGATGACGCATGTCTGAAGACACTGTTAAGGCCTGTCTATAGCAATTGGTTCGTAGACTTACTTTGTATTTATCAAAGGATATCCAATATCTAAAAAGAATTCCCTGGACCTAACCTACTTTTGGTAACTGGTCACTAAATGCACTCGGTAAATAAATTAACCATTATCTGAACTAAAATTTTTAAGCTAATCATCTACCTCTTTTTATACAATATATGCCAAAATTATTAAAGGACTAGGAGGGCAAGTTGTTATATATCCCATTATCAACATTTTGTCATCTAATTTCCATGCCAGTTAATTGTCAATTATTTCTATTTTTTTATAGTGAATTATTCATTTCTATTGATATTATGGGTTATAAATTGATCAATAATTCCAATAATGCTTCCTGCCGAAGGTCGAGTGTCTGTCTGTTACCTAATCTACGCAAATATGGAGGGCTGACTATAGTTCAAAATAATCAAGAGCCTAACATTAGAAAAAGATTGATGTCTACCATGTAGATATTAACTACTGTATTGTTCTCCTAATCTTCCATCATATACTACACTTAATGATGATCAAATCCAGCAGTTCTAATATATTTTTATGGCTTAATATTACCATAAACTTTCCTGCACTTACTACAATACATATGATCAACAAACTTGCCTGTGCATTGGGCAACTCATTTTCTATTCAAATGTTGAGTATCCCTCTTCATGTCCTCGTTGACTCCCACAACTTTTCAAAGTTTATTCCTTCCTCAAGTTATCTCCCATCCTTTAATTAAGGGTTGCATAAAGGTATTTGAATCCCTTTCATATTATTCTTCTGATAAGGAAAACATTCCCACTACATTTTTTATACAAAGGTATATTACAGGGATTAAAAACAATAAGAATACCTGTAATATACTAGTGACTAAATACTACTGCACAAGTTTTTAAAGTAATTTGTATTTTTTCTGACCATATAAGTGGGAACATAAAGCAACCATACAATGTTACCAGACCCACAGTATTTCCTCAATTTTGGTCGTAGCAAAATAACAGTACACTGTACAGTAAAATATAACCCATATAAATGACAAGGGTATGCATTCTGCGCAGGAACAAATGACATTGTCATACTATGAACTTAATGTAAAGGCTATCAAATGCCAGGTTCAATTCTAATACAGTATTAGCATTTTACAGTTTAGAGAATTTAAAGTACATATACAATGCCACATATTTTGAATACAATACAAAAAAAGTGTACATTACTTACGTTTGTAAAATTCAGCTGTAAATACCACATCAGGTACTAGACTATGCACTTTCTTCATCAAAGTGGCTAGATTTGTGAGTCTTGAGTCATAATTCCAAATTTGCAGAATATCATCTCGGTCACGAATAGATACCGAGAGACCACAGATTTCGTCACCTTCTGCCAAGTATCCATCAAACTGCTCTCCAATTGCTGCTAGCAAAAGCTCCCGCCATACAAAAGACTGAAAAAAAATAATAAGCTGTTACCATGAAGGGAATGTGACAATAATCTTTAAGAAAATACTGATAGGACACTACAGTAGATTTGAGGATAAAACAATGTTCTTCATGGAAGAATAAACTAACACTTGTATTCATGTACATTATAAAAACACTTAGCACTACAGACTAAAAATGGACATCATACAATACTTACTGTGTCCCTTTTGTTAACTTTGATTCTCCAAGTTCCACCATTCTGGTTGCCTTCATCTTCCCACATGGGACGACGGTCACCACGCATTAAGTGATATGAATATCGCTGAGATATTTCCGAAACATCTGGAATATGGTTATAAACTGACCAAAAACTCTGGACAGTTGATACAGTGTAAATCTTCTTCATGTTTGCCTCATACTCAGCCGCTGTGGCCCCACGCACCGCCCTATGGGTGAAAGATTTTCACTGTACATTGTACTATTTTCTGCTGCATTTTTTTCTTTAGGAAAATCATATACAGTAATACCCTGCCCTACATCGTTCATCATTTCAGGAAATGCAAGGTTAATGGATTTTTTATGTTCCCCATACACAATGGAGTACTGTACAGTGGAGTTCGCTCATAATGAAATCCAAGGGACATACAAAACAAGTTCATTACAGCCATCTTTTGTAACAAACAATTTGATAAAGGCCTATGAATTATGTAAGAGTTATCATCCTTGGATTATCGGCAATGCCTTACATAATTATTTGTAAACAATCCTGTTAATATAATAAGCATTATTTCCACAGGAGTATGAAATAAAAATTAAAAGAAAAATTTAAAAATATTTAATTTCATCCTATATTTTCAAATTCAATAAATTATTAAAACTCATGAATGAATATGCTATGAATTAAATCATTACGCTATCTTAATCACATCTAAAAAAGTTATCGAGCTTACTTTGCTTTGAAAGTTTGGATCTACATTCCAACATGAAAGAATCCAGTCGGACAAACAATTCAAGATTTTATCAGAAACACATTCCTGAGAACTGACAAAGGAACTTAATTTTGGGAGTGCATCCTTTGTCATTCCTGCAGTCATGGTCACATTGTTTGTACCCTCACGTATAGGTATTGTTGGATGGATTAACTATCAAATTACAAAGACATGTTAAAGGTAATAAGTCTTATCTCAAGGTAACTGTACTGTCACATGTCAATTTTTTAAGTTCAGTAATTATCTGAAATCCTTTTTAAATTTGGAAAAAATAATAAAATTTATAAACAAAAAATTATGAATATTTTCTACCGATGAGTACATGAAATTACTTTGTAAAATGCAGTTTTTTCATTGTAGACAAACTTGTTATAAACAATTTTTCATATAGAATAAAGAGGTTCTACCAGGGGAATTTTTACCAATTTGTTACAGGCCCAAATTTGTTATAAACAGATTCATTATAGACAAACTTCATTGTATTTACAACCCATCGTCTTATAAAACCCAAATAGAATGTTAAAATATGATATTTTAATTATAAAATGAATTTTTGAATAAACTTACCCGGTGAATATATAATAGCTGCAACTCTGCGGCTCGACAGACAACATACTTAAAAAACTCGCGAGCGATCGCTATGCAGGTTGCGGGTGTGCCCACCAGCGCCAACTGTCGGCCAGATACCACTCTCAAATGCAAACACAACCTTCAATTCTTCTCGTCCCACTGCATCTCTATTGGGGAGAAAGGGAGGGTCGTTTAATTTATATATTCACCGGGTAAGTATATTCAAAAATTTATTTTATAATTAAAATATCATTTTTAAATATTTAACTTAGCCGGTGAATATATAATAGCTGATTCACACCCAAGGAGGTGGGTAGAGACCAGAGTTAAATATGTTTACATCGTATAAGCTAAGAGTTTTTTCATTTTGACAGTTATCAATATAACAAAACCAAAATAAATAGGTACCTGGTAAGGAAGTCGACTTAGACGATTACTCTGCCTTGTAAGTCTGTCTTCCTCACGGAGCCCAGCGATCCTCTTAGGATGCTGACAGACCCCCAGGAGCTGAAGTATCAAGGGCTGCAACCCATACAACAGGACCTCATCAAACCCCTAATCTGGGCGCTCTCAAGAAATGACTTTGACCACCCGCCAAATCAACCAGGATGCGAAAGGCTTCTTAGCCTTCCGAACAACCCATAAAAACAACATTGAAAAAAAAAAAAAAAACATTTCAAGAGGCAGATTAAAAGGATATGGAATTAGGGAATTGTAGTGGTTGAGCCCTCACCCACTACTGCACTCGCTGCTACGAATGGTCCCAGTGTGTAGCAGTTCTCGTAAAGAGTCTGGACATCTTTCAAGTAAAATGACGCGAACACTGACTTGCTTCTCCAAAAGGTTGCGTCCATGATACTTTGCAGAGATCTATTTTGCTTAAAGGCCACGGAAGTTGCTACAGCTCTAACCTCGTGCGTCTTAACCTTAAGCAAAGATCGGTCTTCCTCACTCAAGTGTGAATGAGCTTCTCGTATTAACAATCTGATAAAATATGACAAAGCATTCTTTGACATAGGTAAGGATGGTTTCTTGACCGAACACCATAACGCTTCAGAATTGCCTCGTAAAGGTTTAGTACGAGCTAAGTAGAACTTAAGAGCTCTAACAGGGCATAATACTCTCTCTAGTTCATTGCCTACGATCTCCGATAAGCTAGGAATATCGAAAGATTTAGGCCAAGGACGAGAAGGCAGCTCATTCTTGGCTAGGAAACCAAGCTGCAGAGAACAAGTGGCTTTTTCTGACGAAAACCCGATGTTTTTGCTGAAGGCATGAAGCTCACTGACTCTTTTAGCCAAGGCCAAGCATACCAGGAAAAGAGTCTTAAGAGTGAGATCTTTCAGGGAGGCTGAATGTAAAGGCTCAAACCTGTCTGACATGAGGAATCTTAGGACCACGTCTAAATTCCATCCAGGTGTAGCCAAACGACGTTCCTTAGAGGTCTCAAAAGACTTAAGGAGGTCTTGCAGATCTTTATTGTTGGAAAGATCTAAGCCTCTATGCCGGAAGACCGAGGCCAACATGCTTCTGTAGCCCTTGATCGTGGGAGCTGAAAGGGGGCGACTTTTTCTCATGTATAAGAGAAAATCAGCGATTTGGGCTACAGAGGTACTGGACGAGGATACGGAAACTGACTTGCACCAGTCTCGGAAGACTTCCCACTTCGACTGGTAAACTCTAATGGTAGAAGCTCTCCTCGCTCTAGCAATCGCACTGGCTGCCTCCTTCGAAAAGCCTCTAGCTCTCTAGAGTCTTTCGATAGTCTGAAGGCAGTCACGCGAAGAGCGTGGAGGCTTTGGTGTACCTTCTTTACGTGCGGCTGTCGTAGAAGGTCTACTCTTAGAGGAAGACTTCTGGGAAAGTCTACCAGCCATCGAAGTACCTCGGTGAACCATTCTCTTGCGGGCCAGAGGGGAGCAACTAACGTCAACCTTGTCCCTTCGTGAGAGGCGAATTTCTGCAGTACCTTGTTGACAATCTTGAATGGTGGGAATGCGTAAAGATCTAGGTGTGACCAATCTAGAAGAAAGGCATCTATATGTATTGCTGCTGGGTCTGGAACTGGAGAGCAATAGATTGGAAGCCTCTTGGTCAACGAGGTTACAAAGAGATCTATGGTGGGTTGACCCCAAGTCGCCCAAAGTCTCTTGCACACATCCTTGTGGAGGGTCCATTCGGTTGGAATTACTTGACCTTTCCGACTGAGACAATCTGCTAGAACGTTCAAGTCGCCCTGGATGAACCTCGTTACTAGGGAGATGTCTCGATCTTTTGACCAGATGAGCAGGTCCCTTGCGATCTCGTACAGAGTCAGTGAGTGGGTACCTCCCTGTTTGGAAATGTACGCCAAGGCCGTGGTGTTGTCCGAGTTGATCTCCACCACCTTGCCTCGAAGGAGACTCTCGAAGCTTCTCAAGGCCAGGTGAACTGCCAAAAGCTCCTTGCAGTTGATATGCATGCTCCTCTGACTCGAGTTCCACAGACCTGAGCATTCCCGACCGTCCAGCGTCGCGCCCCAGCCCAAGTCCGATGCGTCTGAGAAGAGAACGTGGTTGGGTTTCTGAACTGCTAGGGGAAGACCCTCTCGTAGACTTATATTGTCTTTCCACCAAGTCAGACAAGTCTTTACCTTTTCGGAAACCGGGATCGAGACCGCCTCTAGCGTCTTGTCCTTTTTCCAGTGAAAAGTTAGATGGAATTGTAGAGGTCGGAGGTGTAGCCTTCCTAGCGAGACAAACTGCTCCAGGGATGATAGAGTTCCTACCAGACTCATCCAATTCCTGACTGAGCAACGTTCTTTCTTCAACATCTTCTGGATGACGAGCAGGGCTTGATCTATTCTGGGGGCCGACGGAAAAGCCCGAAAAACTGGACTGTGAATCTCCATCCCTAAATACAGAATAGTTTGGGATGGGATCAGCTGGGACTTTTCCAAGTTGACTAGGAGTCCCAATTCCTTGGTCAGATCTAGAGTCCAATTGAGATCCTTCAGACAGCGATGACTGGAAGAGGCTCTGAGAAGCCAGTCGTCTAAATAAAGGGAGGCTCGGATGTCCGATAAATGGAGGAATTTTGCCACATTCCTCATAAGCCTCGTAAACACGAGAGGAGCTGTGCTTAGGCCAAAGCACAGGGCCCGAAACTGGTACACCACATCGTCGAAGACGAATCTCAGAAAAGGTTGGGAATCTGAGTGAATGGGGATGTGGAAGTAAGCGTCCCTTAGGTCGAGAGAGACCATCCAGTCTCCCTTTCTGACCGCTGCTAAGACTGACTTTGTGGTCTCCATGGTGAATTTCGTCTTTGTGACAAAGACATTCAGAGCACTGACGTCTAGCACCGGTCTCCAACCTCCTGTCTTCTTTGGTACTAGGAAGAGACGGTTGTAAAACCCCGGTGATTGAAGGTCCGAGACTTTGACCACCGCTCCCTTCTCTAGTAAAAGAGACACTTCCAGTTTCAGGGCTTGTCTCTTTGCTTCCTCTCGGTACCTGGGAGAGAGATCGATTGGGGACGTCGCCAGGGGAGGTCTGCGTACAAAAGGGATTTTGTACCCCTCTCTGAGCAACCTCACAGATTGTTGATCTGCGCCTCTCTTCTCCCAGGCTTGCCAGAAGTTCTTGAGTCTGGCACCTACTGCTGTCTGAAGTTGCGGGCAGTCAGACTCTGCCCCGCGAGGACTTGGATCCTTTCCTCTTTCCTCTCTTCCCTTCGGCATGAGCACCTCCCCTGCTGGGGGCTCTGCCACGAAAGGGCGGAATAAACCTGGACGCTGGAGTGTCCATCCTAGGCCTAGCAGACAAGGCAGGCAAAGGGGGAACTTTGCGAGCCGAGGACGCAACTAAATCGTGGGTGTCCTTCTGCACTAAAGACAAGGCTATTTCCTTAACTAAGACTTCAGGAAACAAGCACTTAGACAAAGGCGCAAAGAGTAGCTCAGATCTTTGACATGGCGTCACTCCTGCTGAAAGAAAAGAGCACAGAAACTCTCGTTTCTTTAGGACTCCTGACGTGAATGAGGCGGCAAGCTCGTTGGATCCATCGCGGACGGCCTTGTCCATGCAGGACATAATGAGTAAGGAAACATCCCTATCGGCAGATGAGATTTTCCTACTCAGGGCTCCCAAACACCAGTCCAAGAAGTTAAAAACTTCAAACGCCCTAAAGATGCCTTTAAGAAGGTGGTCCAGGTCAGAGGATGACCAACTAATCTTAGAGCGTCTCATGGCAAGGCGGCGGGGAGAGTCTACAAGACTTGAGAAGTCGCCCTGGGCAGAGGCAGGAACTCCCAAGCCGAGAACTTCTCCCGTGGCATACCAGACGCTCGATCTAGACGAGAGTTTAGTTGGGGGGAAGGCAAAGGCCGTCTTCCCTAAACACCTCTTGGTTTCTAACCAATCGCCTAACAGCCGTAAAGCTCTCTTGGATGAGCGAGAGAGAACGAGTTTCGTAAAGGCTGGCATGGCAGCAGGAATGCCTAAAACGAACTCAGACGGGGGCGAACGAGGAGCCACAGAGATAAAGTGTTCAGGGAACAACTCTTTAAACACAAGCATGACTTTTTTAAAGTCCATAGATGGTGGAACTGCTCTAGGCTCATCTAAATCTGAATGCTGATCCTCAGGCTGGGGTTCAGCCACGTCCTCATCTGAAAGTTCCTCATCGGATAACTGATGAGAAAACGGCAAAGGGGTAGGCAACGTTTGACCCGCAGCGTCCGACCGCACTGGTGCATACGTGACGGAGCAGGACGCAGCGTCCTGAAACTGCTGAACAGTCTGGGAACTGTCAACAACAACAGGTGCGAGAGGACGCACAGCGTCCACCCGAGACTGCTTAGACCGTCTGGGTTGTGCAGTCAACACCACACTGGGCTGCGGAGGTTGACGCACCGCGTCAAAACAAGTCAACTCTGATGGTTGGTGAACGTCGTGAACGTCACCAGTCGCATCAGTGAGTTGCCTAACGTCAACGTGCGGCTGGAAATCCACACGGGACCGCATCGGAGGAGGAACAACCCCAACTGGTTGACGTGAGAATGCTACATCAACATCAACAGGACGCACAACAGAACGCTTGGATGGCTGATGGCCAGTATCTCCATGAGAAAAACGGCTAGGTTCAACGGAACCCTTCTATGCGTTGTAGTCTTCCATAAGGGACGCAAGCTTAGACTGCATGTCCTGCAGTAACACCCATTTAGGGTCTACGGAAACGGGTGCGGTAACAGACGGGGTTAGCGACTGAGACGGCACAACTTTGCCTTGCTTAGGCGGTGAGCAGTCATCTGATGACGGCAACGGGTCCGAACTGTCCCAGTGACTACATCCGGGACGTTGGACTTGTCCTGAAGGGACCGACTTGCGTTTCAAAGGTCTAGAGACCTTGCTCCATGGTTTCTTACGTGAAACGCCTTCGGACGACGAGGTAAAAATGGGCTCTCTCGTCTTATGGTAGGGGCGATCTTGACGAGATACGCCTGATACCAAAGAGGGAACGTCTGTTCGCTGATCAAGGCCTCTCGAACCCATAAGTCGTACGACATTGCTTCTCCCCTGGGCTTGGGAGCTTGCAAGAGGTCCCGGACTAGGTGAACGACAGGCACGAACAGACGAACCCTCGGTCGCAACACTGTTCACAACACTTTGCGTAACACTAAGCACTTTCCCACTTTCCGCCGTGGCACTTTGGCACTTGAGTTCCTTGACGTCAGCCATGAGTTGATTACGGTCACTTGCTAAAGCCTCAACTCTCTCCCCCAAGGCATGAATAGCACGCATCATGTCTTGCATAGACGGCTCCTGAGTGCTAGTAGGGGGGTTAGGAACAACCACTAAAGGGGAAGGATTAGGTTCAGGGGCATGTGGAGAGGAAAAATCTACGGACCTAGATGAACTTCTCCTTACCCTATCTCTCTCTAGTCTGCGTGTATATTTATCATATTCGATCTAATCGAATTCCGAAAGGCCCACGCATTCCTCCCACCGATCTCCCAATTGGCAGGTTTTACCCCGACAATTGGAACAAACAGTATGAGGGTCGAGAGAAGCCTTTGGAAGACGCCTATTACAGTCCCTAGCATTACACTTTCGAAACTTAGGTACTTGAGAAGGGTCAGCCATTTTGAATTAGTCAAAGAAAAATTCCAAAAACAATCCAAGTCATCAACAAATAATCTGATTCAAAAAAGAGTTCAAGGGTTTATGTTGAAGGAAAACACCTGTACTGCGATAGCTCAAACCAAATTAAAGTACTGTACTTCACCAAATATGATGGGAAAACTCCAGGTTCTACAGCGAGTAAAAGTACGTCTTGTCGCCAACGTCGACAGAGAAGAATTGAAGGTTGTGTTTACATTCGAGAGTGGTATCTGGCCGACAGTTGACGCTGGTGGGCACACCCGCAACCTGCATAGCGATCACTCGCGAGTTTTTTAAGTATGTTGTCTGTCGAGCCGCAGAGTTGCAGCTATTATATATTCACTGGCTAAGTTAAATATTTAAAAATCAATAAACTGTAATATCAACACATTAACAAAGATCACATTACCTTAAACTTGGCATGTATTTTGCTTGTGCAATGAAGACCCATAAAAGGTTGGGTAAAAAGATGTTAAGTGGATTTTATTTTTGTATCTAAGACCGTATTAACAAATGAGTGATGTAAAAAGGAGTATTAATGCAATTTCAATATTCAAAAAGGTAGACTTAACCCTTTTACCCCCAAAGGACGTACTGGTACGTTTAACAAAGCTCACCCCTTTACCCCCATGGACATACCGGTACGTCCTTGCAAAAAAAATGCTATAAAAATATTTTTTTTCATATTTTTAATATTTTTTTGAGAAAATTCAGGCATTTTCAAAGAGAATGGGACCAACCTGACCTCTCTATGACAACAATTAAGGCTGTTAGAGCAATTTAAAAAATATATACTGCAAAATGTGCTGGGGAAAAAATAACCCCTTGGGGGTTAAGGGTTGGAAATTTCCAAAGAGCCTGGGGGTAAAAGGGTTAATACTGTAATCAACCATTAAAAATTTTCAAAGCAATTTGTAATTTTCCTAACTATACAAACCCAAGTACTTTAGTATGAGATGATGGATAACAGCGAAGCTGGAATACATCAGTTAAAAGTAATAACAAGGTGTAAACAACTAACAGGTAGTTTACCAATCTGTAGCAAGGAGGAAACCAACCCCCTTTAACTCACTGTCAACTTACTTGGATGGCAGCCAGGACTTACTCAAAGGTTAGCGCTGGCTGCTGGCGGGTAGGTTTAAGTAAAGGACTTAGGTTTATCGTTAGGAAAAATGACAAATTTAGAAGTATTGTAAATAACATTTTTCCTAACAAAACAAACCTATAGTTCTTTACATAAAAGAAATCAGAGCTACAAAACTTTTTAACGAAGTGTCAACAACTGGATGCCAGCTATAAAACTTTGAACAAAGCGTCAATTGTAGCGGGGAGAAGCACCGCCCTGTCGCTCACTCATATCTTCTTCACTTTGATCGCATATGGGACTTCCTAGGGTGTAAGTGATGGCGGGTAAATATGTGTAAAGAACTAAAAGTTTTTATTGTTAGGAAAAATACAAAATAATTCCAAATTTATCAATTGTTCCAACACAAAGTACAAACCTTATGTTCTTTACATAAGACACACACTATGATGGTGCAAGTCCTTTAAATTGGCTGAAAACGTTGATCTTGATCGCTGAATCTGAGCATAATAATGAAGAGGGATGAGCATCCTGACACCTTGTAAACCATTGGCCTGTCATGGGCTATGTATAATCAACAGGTACCGTATATACTCGTGTAATGTTCGACTTCGTATAATGTTCGACCCCCCTATTTTGCCTTCAAAATCATGAATTCATCATATACCTCATGTAATGTTCGAGTCTTGATTTTGGCAGTAGGCTAGAGGTTATGCCTCAATGGTCTTTTATTTCCAGCATACCATAATTACCAACAAAGTAGGGGTTATGCCTAAGTGCAACAAACAATTGTATAAAACAAATCGGAACAACAACTAAATACTAACATCTGTTTACAATAACAATTGAATACTGTATACACACCAAGGACCAGACGTGCCAACTCACCCTTGTAAGGAGATTGGCGAAGTAATAGGGAATATGTAAACATATATTCTAACTACAAATGACATGGGGCTTACCTGCAGTCGAGGAGTTCCAGTTGACAGGATCTTTGGATGCTATGCCCTAAGAGAGGGGAAGAAAAGAAAAGGCCAATCATTCCCTTTTCATTCATCCTAGACTAACACCATGATTTCTGCCCTTGAATGACTACAAATGTTCCTATGAGGAGATAAGGTAGCTATACTGTATTACTTGCTGTGCAGCTACCACAAGGCCTAAAAAATATGTGTCTAGGGACCAGGTAATGGGAAGTGAAAATCATCTCTCCCCATGCACCCGCTTAACTTGCATTAAAAAAAATTGTTCTTCCTGAACGCCAGGGCCGTATTCATCCCCACATTGCTGTCGAAGAGGGGAAGGATGAATGGCACAGTCAATGATTTGTCTAATCAACAAAGAGATGGTGTTCCTTGTCACCCTCTTCTTGACCCTGTCCGAGCTGACAAATAGGTGCCTGATCTGTGGGCAAGATCCTCAAGTTCATTTCAAGTAGAACTTTTGTGCCCTCGCTCGACACAAAAGCAAGTTGATCAGAATCATCGGTTACATCCCGGAGTCAAAATCTGGAAGGAACTGGACCTCGGATCTAAAACCGTCGCATTTTGAGTCTTGACAATGAACTCGGAAGGGACAAATCTGAATGTAACTCGTCCACAACACCCTGAATGGATGACATCATATGAGAGAGCATGCTACTCGCTAACCCTCTTGGCGAAGGCTACAGCGAGAAGATAGACCGTTTTCAGTGTTAGATCGCTGTCCAAAGTCCTAATGTAACATCTCGTAAGGAGCTCCTTTCAGGGTATGAAGAAAATGGCAGAGACCCCTTGTCCCTCGGCTTGCCCAAGAATCAAGGTGCCCACCACTCTTGATCGAGTGTATTGTACCCCCAGAGGAGGGCACTTGAGAAGAGTCCAACAAAAGAGTCCCGGACCTTCGACTTTAAGGATGACCCCAAAGGCGAAGAATCCCTCTTTGGATTTTTTTCTTCCTCCTGCAGAACTTCTCCCACTGGGAGGATGGCTACTCCCTGCACTGATCATAACGGCAGGCCAGGGTAAATATATGGCCTCTAGTAGACTAGCATAACCTATGAGGAGCCACCTCAATACTACTCATAAAAATAACCGCAAGTTTTTGGTGGTACTCCAGGACATGTGCACATAGCTGGGGCATGATGAAGAAGCAATTACACAACACAACAAGCTAGAAAGAAACAAGAAAAAGAATTTGAAAATTCTGTCATACATTCCAGTCAGAGAGAGACGTCCGTCTTCTCCAACGGCTGAAATACAAGTGAGTTGACTCCCCACTGCCGACAGGTAAACCTATCTGTTGCCTAAACCTTGCTATAAGTTTTAACTGCCGTATCCTAGCTTCGATATTATCTATTCTTCTATGGTAAAGGAAATTGCTTTGTATTCATATATGAACTGAAAATTTCAGTGCTTTTCATCAACATTTTGTGAGAATCAGATAAAATATCATATAATCAGGAAGGAAAATCTAGCTTGTTATAGTATAAAATTAGTTTCTCGTTGAATAAAAATGGCAACATCATGCATGACAAAAAGTTTATATCATAATGAGAGAAAAAATATTTATCTTCAGCTTGAAGAATAATAGATTAAAATATTAAATTATGTAGGAATGAAACTTAGTAAATAAAAAAAAAAACTAAGTTGTTTCAGAGAGGCATTACGACCACCCTAACAATGATAAGAAAAAGTATGTAAGGTTGAGATATATTATTATCATTACTATCATTATTAGCTAAGCTACAACCCTAGTTGTAAAAGCAGGATGCTATAAGCACAAGGGCTCCAACACAGAAAAGTAGCCCAGTGAGGAAAGGAAACAAGGAAATAAATAAACTACAAGAGGGGTACAGTAATGACCAATTAAAATAAAATATTCTAAGAACAGTAACATTAAAATAGAGCTTACATATATACAAACCATAAATTTAAAAAAAAAGAGGAATAGAAATAAGCAAGAGAACACTCAAGCAAGAGAACACTATCTTAGTAAAGTTGGATTGAACGTCTCTTTTACTATGCCTCAGCGGGCCCAAGTCAAACAATGTAAAAATCGTTTCATTCAGTACATTAAACTACTCTAAGCTAATCTGACATATGCTGCCCATCCTTTCTTACCCTATTCCGTTGTGGTAGAGTAATAATGCATTTTTTTGATAGCCAAAAGTCTACCTTTATTATGTAAATCCAGACTAAGCCTATGATGGGTTGAGAGAACTGGGCCTAAGGAGGTTGGGTACAGTAAATTTGTATCGGTAAACAATAATCTTTTGAGGAAATAGTGTTCCTGAAATTTAAACATATTTTAGAAGACTTTAATGGTGATAATTATAGAATTTTAAATTCACAAAGCCTTCTTATATGGACTAAGCCTACAATGGATTAATTTCTTAAGTTATGATAACTAGGCCTACGATGGGTTAATTTCCTAAGTTAGGATAACTAGGCCTACGATGGGTTAATTTCCTAAGTGAGGATGATTAGACCTACGATGGGTTAATTTCCTAAGTTAGGATAACTAGGCCTACGATGGGTTAATTTCCTAAGTGAGGATGATTAGACCTACGATGGGTTAATTTCCTAAGTTAGGATAACTAGGCCTACGATGGGTTAATTTCCTAATTAGGATAACTAGACCTACGATGGGTTAATTTCCTAATTAGGATAACTAGGCCTTCGATGGGTTAATTTCCTAAGTTAGGATAACTAGGCCTACGATGGGTTAATTTCCTAAGTGAGGATGATTAGACCTACAATGGGTTAATTTCCCAAGTTGGGATAACAAGGTATATGATGGGTTAATTTCCTAAGTAAGGATAACTAGGCCTACAATGGGTCAATTTCCTAAGTTAGGATGATTAGACCTACGATGGGTTAATTTCCCAAGTTGGGATAACAAGGTATATGATGGGTTAATTTCCTAAGTAAGGATAACTAGGCCTACAATGGGTCAATTTCCTAAGTTAGGATAACTAGGCCTACGATGGGTTAATTTCCTCATAAATGAGATGGTAATCGACAAAAAAAAGGGAAGCCTCCTTACTTATCAATCCAAAAGGTCCAGTTGGTGTTAAGAGGCACCCCATCACTCTCGTCTTGCTTTAGGGTGACATAAGCATCAGGATGTAGAGCTGGGGAACAGGCAACTTCCTCTAGGTCTGTATTTCCGTTCTTCACACCTATATCTATAGGTATAGATGCCATGGTATCCAGTGTAGCTTCGGTGTAGCTTATTTGTGCGTTATTCAAATGAATGAGGGTGAAGAGGACCCCCTAAAATAATATCACTAAGGATAAATTAAGACACAAACGTCAACAATGAACTTACAGTTCAAGTCTTCTTCATAATTCAAAAAGTATTGTTACACATCGAAAGTTTAGCGCAATTGTAGCTAAGTTTCTTTCACTAAATGGCTGTAAGCACATAATTAAATCTATAAAAGGCAACGAGGAGTTTCTTTGTTAGAATTTGACGTTAGCTGAGACAATGCAAACAAAGAAATGGCACTTTCTTTCATAATTGAAATATCATCACACAACTTCAGTTTCGGAACGATTCGAAACTTTTCAAGAAAGATTCGTTCGTTTCTTTGAATTCAGGATAGATTTCTGTATTAATCAAGTTCAGAATAATGATGATTTTTTAAGCTATGACATCTTTTATACAAATATGTAGCATATTCTTAAATATTTCTTACATTAATTTAGTTTAAGTAAAGTTACGACTAGATATTATGAAATTAGGGTTAGCTGTGGAATGGTTTAAATGTTTAAATGTATGCTATACCAGGGGGTCTTTGTTACTTATATTTAGTTTCTTATCACTTCAGACTCAACATATCTAATAAGTCAACGCCCTACTCAAGTGCCGTGAAAGCAGTAGCCATAACTTAGAGTAGTAACTTAAATTTAATGGTCAATTTGAGAAATTGAGATCCGTATTCTGTTTTGCATTGTCTCGGAACGGTCATCCGTAAGTTCACGGGATTGTCCTATGATACTATTCATTTTTAACATCAGTGCGCTGTTTGAATAATATTATCCCTTTTAATCGTAAAAGAAATGAATATTCAATTATCTATTTAGGGAGAATTTGATTAATTACTGTTATAAAAGAAAAAAAATTACTTCCGTTATGTTTTGTCGAAAACGATAACTTCCGCATAACAACAGCTGATTTTGGCATTACTCACGGGTTAATGGGGTAACCGATTAGATAAATAAATTGATTGATATGACAATTGTGAAATCATCAGCATGCGGTCATTCACACCAGTAAACACAATCATCGTGTTACTTGATACTTACGTACTTAATGCACTCAACAACACCTAAATATGATAATGATTTCACGCCTATTCCCGTAAACTATCAGTAGTATTAGAACAAGATGTCAAGAAAAAAAATGTTAAGATTCAATCACAAAGCTCATGTTTATGACCAATCCCTTGAAACTTATTTGTACACACATACATTGTGTGTATATATATATATATATATATATATATATATATATATATATATATATATATATATATATATATATATATATATATATATATATATATATATATGCCTATATATATATATATATATATATATATATATATATATATATATATATATATATATATATTATAACTTTAACCACACAAGCGCGCTCTCGCACAGATATATATATATATATATATATATATATATATATATATATATATATATATATATATATATATATATATATATATGTATATATATATATATGCATATATATATATATATATATATATATATATATATATATATATATATATACTATGTGTGTGTGTGTGTTATTACTTGCTAAGCTAAAACCCTAGTTGGCAAAGCAGGATGCTATAAGCCCAGGGGCTCCAACAGAGAAAATAGCTCAGCAAGGAATGGAAAAATAAAATATTTTAAGAATAGTAACAATATTGAAATTAATATTTCCTATAAAATATATAAGAATATTTTAAGAATAGTAACAACATTGAAATAAATATTTCCTATAAACTCTATAAAAACTTTAACAAAACAAGAGAAAGAGAAATAATATGGAATAGTGTGCCCGAATGTACCCTCAAGCAAGAGAACTCTAAACCAAGACAATGGAAGACCATGGTACAGAGGCTATGGCACTACGCAAGACTAGAAAACAATGGTTTGAATTTGGAGTGTCCTTTTCCTAGAAGAGCTGTTTACCATAGCTAAAGAGCCTCCTCTACCCTCACTAAGAGAAAAGTGGCCACTGAACAATTACAATGCAGTAGTTAACCCCTTGGGTGAAGAAGAATTGTTTGGTAATCTCTGTGTTGTCAGGTGTATGAGGACAGAGGAGAATGTGTAAAGAATAGGCCCAATTATTTAGTGTATGTGTAGGCAAGAGGAAAATCAACTGTAACCAGAGCGAAGGATCCAATGTAGTACTGCCTGGCCAGTCATAACTCTCTAACGGTAGTATCTCAATGGGTGGCTGGTGCCCTCGCCAACATACTGTACTACCTATATATATATATATATATATATATATATATATATATATATATATATATATATATATATATATATATATATATATATATGTGTGTGTGTGTGATACTGTATGGAAGTGAGTCGTTATATGCCAATGAAACAATATCCAACAGGTTTTGTAGAATTGAGAACAAAGCCCTGAGAAGGATATTGGGAGTTAAATGGTAGGACAGGATTAGAAAACGGATTTTGAGCGAAGCGAAAAATCTATTTTTGGGTGAGATAGCCATGGCGTCCTGATGGAAGGTTCCTTTTTGGTAGCTTCCTTGGGTAAATAACTACTAAGATATTCCCAGAGAATTTAACCACAGGTTATCACAGAATTCTAACTTCTGGAGCGAGTATCCTAAAGGTTTCCCTTTAAGACATCGTATATCAACAGGGGACGCATGTATTAACGCGCCACATAGCTATCTACACCCCGAACAGAGTTAATGCTTCGGTGTGTAAGGGCTGAGAATAGCTGGGAGCCGTTCCATAGCTAATCTCATTCGTGGCTACTTCTGGTACTCGAGACGTAAACAAACGGGCGCCATTGCTTAAATGACGTCACGTCCGTCTTCATCCTGAAGCCAGTTGCTTGCCGATCACCATGATACAGCAGAGCAGGGTGGGACCTAAAAACTGGACGAAGTAGCAGGGAGGGTCCATCAGGACGCCATGGCTATCTCACCCAAAAATAGATTTTTCGCTTCGCTCAAAATCCGTTTTTTGGGCTCAAGCCATGGCGTCCTGATGGAAGAATACCAGAGAATCAATGTATCGTGGTAGATTTTCCCCTATTAGTAAGTGCCAAGGCATTGACAAAATAGCATAGTAATCTTGGTAAAAGAACCGTAGGGAAGAATCATCCTGCCCCCCTTGGCAGTGAAGTTCCCACGGGCCATGCCGACGTCAAAGTGGTATTGAAGGGCTATTCACCCTGATAGAAGAACTTGAAGAACTTGGAGACGAAGCTGAATGTTTGGCATTCGTATAGGAACATTCTGAAAAGCAGACCAGTGGTGGTTGGGCACTGTGTGCTGAGAAGGGTGATTCATCTCCAGGGTATGAAGAGTAAGTATTCGTATTGGAACATTACATAATCAGAGTGAATATAAATTAAGAGTTAGTATCTTAATTTCTCCATAACCATAAGGAAAAAGGGGATAATAAAACTATGACAGGCATGTATTTCATAGTAAGTAGGAGCTGATTGAGACGCACAGATAATAAAATAGAAATTTTATTTCACAAATGCAGAAATTAAATGAATTGCAGCAATAAGTAAAGTTCATTTACAGTAATTATAATGTACATAGTAATAAAGACTTGCTCTTGAATCTGAAAAGGAATTTCAAGTTTATTAGTAGGCACTCGTTCTCGAGGAACGTAAGTCTTTGATTAAAAACACATCATGCTCAGGGCATGCGGCACTTGTGTGACAACTATGACATTTCACCTGGGATAAGAACAGTTATAAAAGCACTAAGTGTTTTCGACATCACTATGTATCGCTCGAGGGTCAACATAGGCACCCGAAGAGTTAGAGTCCCAAGTAACTCACTGTTCTATGCAGAGTTAGGTGCAGGTTTCATAACACTACCTGCGGCTACCACAAAATGTTTGACTTCGTGCACTTGTTTCGCATAATGTTTAAAGAAAACGCGCGAGGACTTCCAGCCTGTGAAGTTTTTAAGGCTTTCAAAGTCCATACTCTGAAAGAAATTCAGAGATGATGCAACTTTCCTAGGATCATGACCGGCGGGTGTACTGTCAGAATCCGCTCTGCGAATGAAGTAGGTGATTTTCGCTCTTAATTGATTCAGTGACAGGTCGCTGCCCGATGTTTCTCCTTTGAAGAGTTGGCCTCCACCAAAGTTCGAAGTTCTGCGAAGATAGACCTTGAGGCTCTCTACTGGGCATAAAGAGACATCTTCCTTCAGGGGGCATATTCTCCAGGGGCCCCATCTTTTGGTGGGTAATTCATTTTTGGCGAGAAACGTCGGATCAGGGGAGAGGGTAACGTCTCCTGTATCGGTAAACAGGATGTGCCCTTCCTCTCTTGATAATGCCACTATTTCGCTGACTCGGGCTCCCGAAGCAAGAGCAAAGAGAAATATAACTTTCTGAGTCAGATCCTTGAGAGGGCATGAATCATTATCCAAGTTGGAGGCGAAATGGAGCACCTTGTCTAATGACCAGGAGATCGGTTTCGGTGGGGGTGCTGGACGTAGGCGAGCACATGCTTTCGGTAGTTTATTGAAGATGTCGCTGGACAGATCAATTTGGAAGGCATACAGAATTGGTCTGGTCAAGGCCAATTTGCAGGTTGAAATCGTATTGGCTGCTAATCCCTGTCCATGAAGGTGAATAAAGAAGGACATGCAGAAATCAATTGTGATTTCCTTAGGATTTTTTGTCTTGACGAAGGAGACCCATTTCCTCCAGGATGATTCGTATTGCCGTCTTGTGGATTCGGTCTTGTATTCCTCTAGGAAGTCCAGACTTTTCTTCGAGATCCCAAACCTCTTCTTTGCGGCTAGGGAGAGAAAATCATGAGATGAAGGTCCTTGATTTTCGATGATGAAGCGAAGACAGTCGACTTCTGTACTTGTTGGGAGAGAACTGGGCCCGGGAGAGGGATCAGCTTGGGCTGCAGCTCCAGGACCAGGGGGTACCAGTTGCTCCGGGGCCACTTGGGAGCCACTAGGGCCGCTGTCCCTTTGAAGGTTCTCAGTTTGGAGAGGACTTTCAGCAGAAGGTTGGTGGGAGGGAACAGGTAGATCTTGGACCATCTGTTCCAGTCCAGTGACATGGCATCCACTGCTTCTGCCTTGGGGTCCTCGTACGGGGCCACATACCGAGGAAGTTGATTGTTGTCGCTCGTTGCGAAGAGATCTATCTGAAGTTCTGGGACTTGGTGAGAGATGAAGGAGAATGATCTTGCGTCTAGAGACCATTCCGATTCTATCGGGTTTGTTCGAGATAGAGCATCCGCTGTCACGTTGCGGAATCCTTGTAGGTGAACTGCAGACAGGTGCCACTTCTTCTTCTCTGCCAGACGGAAGATTGGGAGAAGCACCTGATTTATCTGGGGCGATCTTGAGCCTTGGCGATTGAGACAACGAACTACCACCGAGTTGTCTAGGGTTAGACGAATGTGGATCGAGGGAGGCGGGGATAATCTCTTCAGAGTTAGAAGGACCGCCATGGCCTCCAAGATGTTTATGTGGAACGTCTTGAACAGGGGAGACCAGGTGCCTTGAGCCTGTTTTTGGTGGGAGTGACCTCCCCAACCCTCCAGCGAAGCGTCCTTGTGGATGTTGAGTGATGGAGGAGGGTGTTGAAGAGGAATGGACCTTTTCAGGGCCTTTGCTTCCGACCACGGCTTGAGGAGAAGTCGAAGTCTGTTTGGGAGCCGTCTCTTGAGGTCTCTTCGAGCGATGGATGCAGAACGTCTCCAGACTCCCGCGGCATCCTTTAGCTGTGCACGAAGCACTGGGTTTGTTACTGAGGCGAACTGTAGAGAGCCTAGAACTCGTTCCTGCTGGCGTCTTGAAATTCGTTTGGATTTCAGTAGTCGCTTGACAGACCCTGCTATTTCCTTCCTTTTCTTCTGGGGAATGGAAAGGCGGTGTGACTGAAGGTTCCATTGGATTCCTAACCACTGGAACTTCTGAGCTGGAGAGAGGCGAGATTTCTTCTCGTTGATCTTGAATCCCAGGTGTTCTAGGTACTGGGTGACTTTGTTGCAAGATTTTACACAATCTTCGGGCGATGGAGCCCAGACTAGCCAGTCGTCGAGGTAGGCCATCACCTGGACGTTTCGGAGGCGGAGCTGTTGTACTATGGCGTCCGCCAGCTTTGTGAAGATCCGAGGGGCCACATTGAGGCCGAAGGGCATGGCCCGGAAGGCGTAGCTTTTCCTTTGGAGTCGAAATCCTAGGTAGGAGGAAGCGTGATGGTTCATTGGAATGTGCCAGTAGGCATCCGCCAGGTCTATGGAGACCGTGTAGGAACCTCGAGGCAGAAGGGTCCTTATTTGTTGAAGAGTCAGCATCTTGAACTTGTCGTTCGCTATGAACTTGTTGAGGGGGGATAAGTCCAGAATGACTCTGAGTTTGTCGGAGTCTTTCTTGGGGACACAAAACAGTCTTCCTTGGAACCTGGTGGACTTTACCTTCCTTATCACCTTCTTGTTCAAGAGATCTAGGACATATTCTTCCAGAAGGGGGGTTGATTGTTGGAAGAACTGCTGGAATGTTGGGGGTGGTTGAGTCCAACTCCAGCCTAGACCCTTCTTGACGATGCTGTGTGCCCAGGGATCGAAGGTCCAACGATCCTGGAATTGGCGGAGTCTTCCTCCCACCGGAAGCACTTCATTGCTTCTGGTGTCCCGAGGGCTTGCTGCCTCGGCCGCTAGCTCCCTTTCCTCCTCTGCCTCTGGAGGGACGGCGAGACGCGTCTCTGCTTGCACCTCTGTTTGAGCCTCTACCTTTGGGACGAAAGGTAGTCGTCTGTTGCTCGAAAGCAGGGGTGAAGACCGGTGACTGTGACAACACCGGTTGGGTGACCAATTGAAAGGTCTGTTGTGGCTGAGCTGCCACTTGGGAGGTAGCGGGTCCCGGAAACTGACGTCTTGGTTGACGTTGCTGGGGTTTCTGTTTTGAGGATTTCCTCTTAGGTTGAGGCCCGTCGTCCTGAGAGGGTTTCCTCTTTCTTGACATGCCCCACTTGTGGAGAAGGTTCCTATTCTCCGTGGCGGCTTTGTCGGTGATTTCCTTCACAAGGTCAGAAGGAAAGAGGTGTTTTCCCCAGATGTTGGAGGAAATCAGCCTCCGGGGTTCGTGTTTCACAGTGGCACCTGCGAACACGAATTCACGACAGGCTCTCCGAGCCTTCATGAAGTGGTATAAGTCCTTCATCAGGGTTGCCATGTGGGATTTGGCAAGTACCATGTAGTGGTCTGGTACTCTGGTGTCACAGGCCATAATTTCAAGTTGGACTTGGTGGGACATGGATGCTGCGAGCCTCTCCTTCGTATCTTGTTCCCGACGAAGGAGGTGATCGTTGAGCTTCGGGAGGTCTTCGTTAAACTGACGTCCGGCGACGTCAGGATCTAGCTTTCCCACGACGAACGTATGCTGGATGTCCTTCCAGTGTCGAGCGTCAGGGGGAGTAACTATGGAGAAGGGTCTGCACTCCTCCAGTGCAGGGCAGGCTTTCCCCTCTTCCACAGCTTTAAGGCACGCAGCGAAGGCCTTTTCCAAGAATGGAAGTACCGCATTTTCAGGTGCGACATAAGAAGGGTGCTTCTTGCTCAGGGCCGGAAGCTTAGAGCAGGTAAAACCCCTACTCTTGAACGTGTTGGCTAGCATAGCCTGGGCCTTCGCGAGATCGAACACTATCTCTTCCTTCGGTTCGGTCTCTTCTTTAGAGGCAGGTTCAGAGCGAAGTCGGACGTAACAGTCCGGGTAGGCCTCGAAGTTTGGGAAGAACTCCACGTCTTCCAAAGGGACCGTGCCGATCTTGTCGCTGACGAAGATCCTGCCGGTCGCGATAACCATATACTCAGCATACCTCCATGGGTTGGCATGTGAGCAAGCGGGGAGATCCTTAACCGAAATCCGCTTCGGTTCTCTGGATCCCATCATGGACCTGATGAACTCCTGATTCTCCTTTAACCTGTCGTCCATGACGGCTCTAATCAACCGGATCATTTCTTGAGTGGATGAAGAGGGATCCGGGGTCGTGGAGGTAGACGGGATAGACACTTCCGTCGGTGTAGGAGTAGGGGCGGATATGGAAGGAGGAGCGACCTCTTGCTCCGACTCGGCGTAGTCCACCTGGTCTTCGTCATCTTCAGCTCCTTGAGCCATAAGGGTCTTCTCCGTGTCTTCCGAGACATCCGACATATGTTCGTCATCTTCGGAATCCAAGCGGCACTCGTGCATGGACTGGGCCATGATAACATCAGGTTCCACTGTAATTTGGACAGTGGGAATCAAATCCTTGGGTACCACTGAATCAGGGGAGGCCTTAGGGAACAGGAGTGACCTCATTTCTTCAGTGGCCAGGTACGGTCCGGTGGCATTCTTCTGGAAGCCACGCACCCACTTGCGTAGCTTCTCCCGAGAAGTGTCCCTGACCTCCGCTGAGGGAGGGTTATGGAAGGCATTAACTAGGTGAGCCTGGCAGACCGTACAATTCAGTGGGTCCCAGAATTTCAGATCCCCTTTCTTGTTAGCACAAGGGGCGTGAGTCCTGCAAGCCGTATGCCCGTAGAAGTGCGGGCGTTTCACAGCGCAGAAGTCGAAGTCACACTTCATCTGCTCCTCCTGTGGAAGAAAGAGAAAATGAGTATGGGGGGAGTCATAAGAGTGGTTCTTAAGCTAAGTTAAGATTAATCATTAATTTTAACTTAATGAAGGGTGTGATGCATAGAGATTGAAGTAGTAAAGAAAACATACTCCATGCATCCCGCCCGGCTGGCTACCGCAAGCTTTATCCTTGGATAATCCGAGATGGCCGAAGGCACAGGATAGTATTCCTTAAAATTCCACAGGGCAATGGAATTCCATGGAAAAAACCAAGGATAAGTTTGGGACCGAGATCACTCAGTCCCAAATGAGGGAGCTAATAGGTCCCTTAGGGTAACTGCTTCCGGCAACCAGCCGCGCTAAGATGCACGCAGCATGCTGGAATTTTGAAGAATGCAAAGAGACAGCATGATTACTAATAGAACAGTACCAAGGCACTGATCTTAAGAGTGTAAACAGCCATCTGTTTGCAGTGTAGGGCTATCAGTATTCATATGATAGCTAGTAGAAGGGGGTGCAAGTAGTCTTGACGCCTCCGGGGGGTTCCGGCAGACCTCCGGCACGCCGGAGGCCGCTCCAGCAGAGTTTCTGGCATTAGAACAGACAATATGTAAGTCAAGAGTAATACCAGGGTGGCGGCCGCCGGCACAACGGCGGCACGCCGGCAGAGGAGCGGCGGCTCCGGCAGTCGGAGGATGCCGGATTGGTGACTGGGACAAGTATGGTTATAGCTGAACCAGGTTGCCGGCAGTGGATGCCGACCGGCAGGCGGACGGCGAAGCTAGGAGGAAGGAGGAGAGCCATCGGCGGGAGCCGGCGGCGGTCGACAGTCCCCCGGCACGTGGGGGGCTGGCGGCATGAGGGTAGGGGAGAGTCACCAAGGTAGGAGGCAGGTATCGCCGACAGTGGAGGCGGCAAGGGACCGGCACCCGGATAGTGAGAGAGACAGGGGGAGGGATGTAAGAAGTCCAGTCATGGACTCCCAGACATCCCCCCCTTAGAGGGTGTACCCATGATAGAGGCAGGCTCTATCACCCAGGAGCAGGGGTCTCAGAGGACCGGGAGCTAGGGTAGCCCAAGGGAGGGCTAGGGGACACCCAAAGAGGGGGGAGACCTCCACATGCAGAACACATCCAGTGGCTAACCCCATAGGACACTATGAAGGGTATATGTACCAGAGCGGACTGCACATGGAAGCTCAGGGTAGCCCTATCACACCACCCTAAGGAGGAGTTGTAGGACAGGGGACAGATGGGTATAGACTAACCTAAGTGTAGGCTAGGCTATACAAGAGATAGGTGGGGAGGGGAGAAGAGAAGAGTCTTCCAAGGAAGGGGTTCTGTACCAGAGCGGCCACTAGGGAAAGGGAGGACACTCCCTAACCTAAGATAAGGCAGCCAAGCTGAAACGGTGCATGGGTACAGTTTCAGCAGGGGACAGAGTAACCTTCCAAAACCTAACCTAGAGCAGGGCTAAGAGCCCTGAACTAGGAAAGATAGAAGACATATCGCTATCGCAGGACAGTCATAGACTATTCCTAGCCATAGAGGAAGGGCTAGCCTTTCCTCACTCTCGGACGCAACCCTAAGGGGGGGTCATTCCCTTAGGGAGGACTGAGAGGCGATAATTACTCCATTAGACACTTGATCCCTCTACTTAGAAAGGGAATCAAGGCTAAACAGAGGGAATGCCAAGGCAGGGGATGAAGGAAGCATATAGGGGTCCTACAAGTAGGTTAGGTTAGGAAGGGACACTAACTAACCTATCCCCTATATGGTCCCTGAAGGCGAAAAAACACTTGCATCACGGTCGAAAGTATTGTAAAATAATGCCACTATCTTCATAACTTAGCCTAGGATCACTAAGAAAATCATGCATGAACACTTATATATAGGCGCTCTGGCCTGGGGGCTATAGAAGCCGACTGGTATGAGGTCAATCGATGACCGATAAAAAGCGTCGAAACACGATATAAAAGTTCCTAGCTATGAAGACTAAATAAACTAATGTAATCGATTAGTAAATAAGGCCGGAAGCGTTGTTGTGGCTAACTAAATAAGGCATGCATAACAACAACGACGCCATAAAATGGCGGGTCCGGTAGAGGCACAGCTCTGCCACAAAACAGCAATTATCTCGGAAAGTAATATTTACTTTACGGTCAGAGCTTAACTAAACAATACTGGAACCTTGTACTCAACTTTCCAGAAGAAGGCGAGGCTGAAGGTAGCGACATAACGTAGATGCAAAGCGATAAGCACAGGAAAAATCCGTCTAAGTAGGGCGAGCTACTGAACAAAGGATGAAGACGGACGTGACGTCATTTAAGCAATGGCGCCCGTTTGTTTACGTCTCGAGTACCAGAAGTAGCCACGAATGAGATTAGCTATGGAACGGCTCCCAGCTATTCTCAGCCCTTACACACCGAAGCATTAACTCTGTTCGGGGTGTAGATAGCTATGTGGCGCGTTAATACATGCGTCCCCTGTTGATATACGATGTCTTAAAGGGAAACCTTTAGGATACTCGCTCCAGAAGTTAGAATTCTGTGATAACCTGTGGTTAAATTCTCTGGGAATATCTTAGTAGTTATTTACCCAAGGAAGCTACCAAAAAGGAACCTTCCATCAGGACGCCATGGCTTGAGCCCAAAAATCAAACTATAAGAGGGATTACTCTAGTGCCATAAGTGGATGAGATCATGGTGAGTGGTAGATGGAGATGGTTTGGGCTTGCTCCTTGCACTCCTCAAGAGAGATTAGTTCATCAAACTTTCAACTACGCTCCACAAGGCACTAGAAGAGTTGGAAGACCCAGGCCTACATGGCTGGGGACTATGAAGCGTGAAGTAGATGATGAATGGGGAAGTACTGATTTAAAAGCTCAAGATAAAGACGTCTGGCAAAATCTAGCGGAGGCCCTTTGCGTCAATAGGCATAGGAGGTGATGACTATCTATATATATATATATATATATATATATATATATATATATATATATATATATATATATATATATGTGTGTGTGTGTGTGTGTGTGTGTGTATGTATGTGTGGTACAACAACAAGAAATGCAGCCATTTTTAGTCCACTGCAGGACAAAGACCTCAGACATGTCTTTATTCATGTCAAGGGTACAGCTAGTTTTCATCATCACACTGCCCACTGCAGACTGGTGATGGTGGGAGACTTGTCTGATTGTTCATAGCAAACCAACCTATTATGGATGTTCTGACTAGTAAAGCTTTGCTGGTCATGGCAATACAAAAATTCTTTCATCACATTAAGGCATCCCCACTAAGAATCACCTGAGTAGAGTTGAGTTGACAACATTTGTGATGAAGGGTGAAATAATTTTCAACTTTTTTTTTTTTTTTATTGAAGATGGGCTTAAATCTCTTTCATTAAAACCAGACTGAATATACTTCTTAAAAGTCTTTGTAGACTTTTTCGGGCTCAAGCCATGTCGTCCTGATGGAAGGTCCCTCAGGCAGCTTCCTGCTGTATAATATTTCTGCGAGTGATATTACAAGAGAATTACCATCAGGTACCACAAGGTTCTAACCTCCGGAGCGACTATCCTAAGATATCGTGTATAATCAGGGACATATTCCTAGATAACCATAGAATGGATTACATAATTTTTATAATAAACCGGTTCTTTGACACTTGTCCAATTGATGGCGATACACACATCCTTTCTACTGCAGTTGCTTCAAATTCTACATTATCTCTAAACTTTTCAATTAAATTGGGAGAATATTGGTCCTTCCAGTTATTACCTCTTGTTGAATATTAAATAGCCTTGTGCAAGCAAGTATTTGGTGTTTTATATTTCAATGTTCTCATTAAAAATCTAGTTTTGTGATTATTAATGCAAAATTTAATATAATACTGCACCAGGATATTCTACTTTCTAGTATAGAATCTCATGCGACCAGGTTTTTTTCTGTAAAAGTGGGACATTTCATATATATATATATATATATATATATATATATATATATATATATATATATATATGTATATATATGTATACACTCACACACACATATATATATATACATATATATATATACATATATATATGTATATATATATACAGTATATATATATATATATATATATATATATATATATATATATATATGATACACACACACACACACATATATATATATATATATATATATATATATATATATATATATATATATAAAATAGCATCCAAGAATCAACCCAAAACCTTTTTCTACTTACCTTTAATATTCATACTTTTCACTGGAATGGCAAAATTAAACAAGATATTAGTACTATTCCATTAATGGGGACAGTTTTGTTATTACAGCACAAAAAAAGTGGGACAAAACTCACAAAAGTAAAATAAAAGCGGGACATTTTGATAACTTTGAAAGAAGCGGGACAGGCATTGAAAAAGTGGGACTGTCTCGCTTAAAAGCGGGACCCAGGTTACATTAAGTCTAGTCAGGGTTCATAATCATATCTGTTTCATTATTCAAAGCTGCATTTATGTAAGCTCTTAAACATTTGTGTGAAAAAAAAATAAATGGAAAGATTGAAAATGAAGCAAAGTAAAATGAAAGGAAATGAAGAAACTATTGACTGTAGTTAAGAGTTGCCTTTTATGATGATCTGGATGTCTACTGTAATTAAGATAACTTATGGTTAATCTAAAAGGGCCAAGCAGTTAGAAATGCAGTAATCTTCTATTTCTACATGGGTTAATCTTCACGCTGAAAACATACTCCCTGTCTACAGGAAGATGATTTGTATTCACGCAAGAACAAGGAAAATTTATACTTTGTAGGAATTACTACATGCTACCCTTATGGGTTAAGGGATAATGTTTCAGCTTCTTTAATGACAAATAAAAGCTTGAACTGGGATACAGTACTGTATTTACAATGGAATGCACCTGATTATGCATAAACATTGGGGCAACCGCTCGCAGTTGGACATAACAGCTTTTAACTTGCCCACAATTTTTCCTTGGACCTCCTCAGTGACAGGAAGATCAAGAAGATAGTTTCACTATCCGTTCTTAGAGGGGAATGATCCCTGATCTCAGAGGGCAATACATTGAGAGTTTTTCTCTAACCCCCCTTCACATCCTCCGCTACCGTGGGTAACACAGGGGACAGAGAGGAACGAACAGGCCAAGGAAGGGTGTGAACCACTGCCCTTCCTCGAGGGCGAATTGTCCCTCTTAGCCCTTTTCTTCTTTTTGGTGGCCATCTTAGCCCACTGGGCATCAATCCAGCCCTCGCACTCACCACACGTGTCGTTACGAGAGCATACAAGGCCCAAACACGAGGTACACAAAACGTGAGGATCTACTTCCACGTGGAAAAGAAAAGCAGCGCATAACTTCCCACTAACTCGTGAGCAATGACGTTACACTTCCACAGGATCCATAGTAGAGATTGAGGATCACAAGATCCACACACAATAACACAAGGTTACAAGAAAACTCTGACAACAGTAAGCGCCACGTGCTGTCGGTACAGCGACCATAGAGAGAATGGTTGTTGTTGACATGGAAGGCTAGCCCAAGCTTACCCTTGGGGCATGCTGGGGAAACAAATGGAGGTCAAGGTTTCTCCAGTGTGAAGGTGTTTGTGGGATGGGGAGGGGGGTGACCTGTGGGGAGGGAAAATCTGTGGTCGGTACAGACGTGTAGAGAGTAATCCTACTATTAGGACCTGGGAAGTATTCGTATCGGAACAAACATATTTTAACAACACTACTGACATAAAATATCTAGCTCTCATAAGGTTGGCCTGAGGGAGTTTGTGGAGATCTTTTCACATTCCACTGACCAAATGAATTTCTCTCTTCCAAATTAGCAACCATCCCACTGAGGTTATTAGTGTGCATGCCTCAGCAATTTGTTGAAAAGTTTCCCTGGATCTGTTAGTAGCAGCTGCTTTTAAGAACTATTCAACATAAGTGTTCTTCAGTAGTGTTCATCTTTTTT